>NW_026909621.1:585400-851629 GCF_033115175.1 Lepus europaeus
AGAAAATCAAAGTAAAAATGGTTTTGGAGAAAAGCAAAGTCTTTACGTTAGGCAAGTGCATAAAATTTCATCTATACAAACAGAAATATCATGTTTGTTTGCCGCACTTCCTCTAGATTTCTCCCTAGAAAATACGAATGTGTGGAGCTGGTGTCTCCATGTGGAACCAATTACTGTATCCAAGCTCAAAATAAAATATTTCCTGACAAAAATAATTCAAAACTATAAAGTCCATTGATAATATCCAGAAAACACAAACAAGGAGGCTTTCACAATATTTTGCATTGAGTTAGCCAAAACACAACCGGATATTTCTGGTTTCATCCAGTAATATCCGGAAAAAGTCGTTTGGAATTCGTATGCAATGGACCGAGAAAATCACAGTAAAATTGGTTTTGGAGAAAAGCAAAGTCTTTTCGTTAGACAAGTGTATAAAATGTCATCGATACAAACAGAAATATCATGTTTGTTTGCCGCAGTTCCTCTAGCCTTCTCCTTAGAAAATAAGAACGTGTAGAGCTTGTATTCCCTGATGAACCAATTACTGTTTCAAGGGTACAAAATTAAATGTTTCCTGATAAAAACCTTCAAAACAATAAAGTCCATCGATAATATCCAGAAACACAAACACAGAGTCTTTCACAATATTTAGGGTTGAGTTATCCAAAACACAACCGGATATTTCTGCTTTCATCCAGTCATATCTGCACAAAGTGGTGTAGAATTCGTATGCAATGCACGGAGAAAATCGCAATAAAAATGATTTTGGAGAAAAGCAAAGTCTTTTTGTTAGGCAAGTGCATAAAATGTCATCTATACAAACAGAAATATCATGTTTCTTTGCCGCAGTTCCTCTAGCTTTCTCCCTAGAAAATTTGAATGTGTATAGATTTTGTTCCCATGATGAACCAATTAGTGTTTCAACGGTACAAAATTAAGTGTTCCCTGAAAAAAAAACATTCAAAAAAATAAAGTCCATGTATAATATCAGGAATACACAAACACAGAGGCTGTAGCAATATTTTGGATTGAGTTAGACAAAACACAACCGGATATTAATGGTTTCATCCAGTCATATCCGCACAAAGTGGTGTCTAATTCGTACGCAATGGACCGAGAAAATCACAGTAAAAATGATTTTGGAGAAAAGCAAAGTCTTTTCCTTAGGCAAGTGCATAAAATGTCATCTATAGAAACAGAAATATCATGTTTGTTTGCCCCAGTTCCTCTAGCTTTCTCCCTAGGAAATACGAATGTGTAGAGCTGGTGTTCCCATTATGAACCAATTCGTGTTTCAACGGTACAAAATTAAATGTTCCCCGATAAAAAACATTCAAAGCAATAAAGTCCATCGATAATATCCAGAAAACACAAACACAGGGGCTGTAGTAATATTTCTGATTAAGTTAGCGAAAACAACCGGATATTTCTGGTTTCATCCAGTCATATCTGGACAAAGTGGTGTTGAATTCGTATGCAATTGACCAAGAACATCACAGTACAAATGGTTTTGGAGAAAATCAAAGTATTTTCGTTAGGCAAGTGCATAAAATGTCATCGATACAAACAGAAATGCCATGTTTGTTTGCCACAGTTCCTCTAGCATTCTCCCTAGAAAATACGAATGTGTAGAGCTAGTGTCCGCATGATGAACCAATTAATGTTTCTACAGCACAAAAATAAATGTTCCTAAGAGTTCAGCAAGATGGCGGAATAGGCAGGGAGCACACTATTAGTCTGGGGGAGATACAGTTTATTATAAGTGGAGATACTGCCGGGTCAAGGAAGAGTAGGGGATGAAACGGCAGAGGAAACAGTTCCGGAACTAGTGATTCACAGTGTACCTGCGTGGAGAGCATGGGAGTCCAAGTTCGGGACACCAGCGGCAGACTCAACACAACAGCGCTGGAACGTGAGGTGAGCCGAACCTCAATAGCCCGAGACACCAGCAGGCAAGTGGAAAGAGGTGGCTAGAGGGAACCAGGCTTGAAACTCCATGGGGAAAAATTCACCAGGCTAACAAGAAGAGAGAGAGGAAAAAATAAAATAAGTGACCGATACGGACACAAGTTTCTCTCTCTCCGCTCACCTCTCAAAGGTGAGCAAGACAGAGCAGGTGCCAATTTGGACATACGTCATAGGCAGGGTGACCTCAGATCTGCACCGGCCCTGAGACTAGCAGAAATACCTGACTCTGGGGGGAGGGTGAAATAACAGGAGGTTAGCATCTAACTTGGCAACCCAGTGGGAGACTGCAGGAGAATTGGAGCCCACACTGAGTGCAGCACAGATTTTCTGTGTGGTCCTTGGGAAAGAGCTTCGGATCTCTGGCTCCTGTGGGTATATCATTAGCCTGCTAACTACCTCCAATTACGTTCAGCTGTGCAGAATTACTTCCCTTTTGAATCAAAAAAAGAAAGAGACATTTACTACACCTAACCTGGGAGTGTCATCTTTGACACAGCCTCAATCCTGAGGAACCAAACACAGCTCACAGTCCACACTCATCTCAAGCCTCTAAGGCTCCACTGAAAGCAGACAGTCCACTTAATATAGAGCCATAGTGTAACAAGAAAAAACACCACAGTAAAGAAACCAAATATCTCCAACATGCCAAACAACAAACGCAAAAACCAAGCTAACGAGAACAAGGAAGACAGTATGACCACCCCAAAACAAAAAGACACCCCAATTCAAGATTATGAAGATGATGAGATTGAAGAAATGCAAGAAGTGGATCTCAAAAAATTTATAAGAACATTAAGAAGTTCTCAAAAACAAATTCTTGAACTACAGAAATCCTTAATGGACAAGATAGAAAATCTCTCTCGTGAAAATGAAATATTAAGGAGGAATCAAAATGAAATGAAACAACTAGTGGAACAAGAAACTGTGATAGTGACAAGAAATCATAATGAAATGAAGAATTCAATAGATCAAATGACAAACACATTAGAGAGCCTTAAAAACAGAATGGGCGAAGCAGAAGAGAGAATATCAGACTTAGAAGATGGAGAACAGGAAAGGAAACAGGCAATCCAAAGAAAAGAAGAAGAAATCAGAAATCTAAAACATATTGTCAGGAATCTATACGATACTATTAAAAAACCCAACATTCGGGTTCTAGGAGTTCCTGAAGGCATGGAGAGGGAGAAAGGATTAGAAGGCATTTTCAGTGAGATACTTGCAGAAAATTTCCCAGGTTTGGAGAAGGACAGAGGCATCTTAGTACAGGAAGCTTATAGAACCCCTAATAAACATGACCAAAAGAGATCCTCACCACGACATGTTGTAATCAAACTCACCACAGTGAAACATAAAGAAAAGATCCTAAAAGGTGCAAGAGAGAAACGTCAGATTACTCTTAGAGGATCTCCAATTAGACTCACAGCAGACTTCTCATCAGAAACCCTACAAGCTAGAAGGGAATGGCGAGACATAGCCCAGGTACTAAGAGCGAAAAACTGCCAGCCCAGAATACTATATCCTGCAAAGCTCTCATTTGTGAATGAAGGTGAAATTAAGACTTTTCATAGCAAACAGAAACTGAAAGAATTTGTTGCCACTCATCCTGCCCTGCAAAAGATGCTTAAAGATGTGTTACACACACAAACACAGAAACATGGTCACCAATATGAAAGAAGGTAAAGGAAGGAAACCTCATAGCAAAAGATCACAGGAAGCTCAATTTCTCTTTGACATAGAATTAAACTCTGATGCTCTGTTAAAGCAATGTGTTAAAGTAATCTATTATGTGCTCTTGATGTCTGTTCAATTCCAATTGTTCAAAAACAGCTGAATTTTTATTAAGAGCTATGGGTTATTTAAATATGTGCTTATTTTCAAAGATTTGAATAGTCACCTTGTAACAATGATCAAATTTGGTCTATGTTATGTCATGATTTTAAGGAATCTTATTCCAACCAGATATTTTGGATTTTGAGCCTTCTTGACATTCTTGACAGGCATTCAAAAAATCAAAGTTTCAAACAATCTGGTCTCTAAAATTTCCAGTAAATCCTGGACTTTGGTTTTTCCAGTTTGGGCCCAACTGAAAAAATCGAAGGACCTATGTCTCTCATCTTATAGAGACACCAACTAAGCAGGCTATTTGGATTATATTAGAAGGACTGTCAGGAAGTGATGTGGTACCAGACTTTAAGTTTCTATAATGGAAAATGCTATTAATACAAATGTTTGAGAATTAAAACGTCTAATGATCTTGTGTTACTAGACATGATAGTTATCTTAATGAGAAAGCCCCAGAGGCCTAAAGGGTTAAATACTTGTAAAATCCTACAGGTGCTTTCAAAAATACTGTGAAGTAAGCAAGTGCCTCTTGTTGGTTGATGAGTTTATAATTTTAAACATGGCGACTTAAAGTCTTTTGTCATCCATAGTTATATATGGTGTGCTGCTCATAAAACTAAAGCGTTGTTGGTTCTGTGTTTAGCTGTCCTCCTATAGGTTCCTATGGACTTTTTCCAGCCACTTCTATTGTATTCAATACCTTGGAATGGCTCTGTAAACAGATGAAGCCAATAATGTATTAACAGTACCAACTGAGAGAAAGTATGGTAAACTGAGGTTACTAAAAACAAAAAGCAATTCAAATCAACTGGCAATCTACAAAAAGAGTTAAAGATTTTAAAAGCTATTATTAAAATTGCTATATTGGTCTATTATGCTATGTTATATGTGTGTACATATTGTATGTCCACATGGGGAAATTTTATTAAGAGTTTTATTTCAAATGGCTTATAGATAACATTGTCCATAAATTTAAGCTGCTAAAATCAATCAAAGATATATTTTAATTGGTGTGACCTGAATCTGTGTATCATATGTTTTAAACGTGTTGGAAGAAAGAAACTAAAAACATTTAAGATGGTTGTGCTTAAGTTTACAGGCTAAACAAACTGCACCATGTTAGATATTTAAGAGGTGTTTTCAAATACATGATTCTTAAAATTTCTAGAAGGCATTGGACCCTCTGGTAAATGTTTTCTTAAGTTGTTATCTAATGGTTGAAACGGTTTGCTAAGTATTCATGTAATATTGCTATTGTCAGCAAGTGATCTAGTACTTGCTCCCTCATTTCTCTATTCTAAGCCCAACTTGTTCTTTCACTTCTCTATTCTCTTCAAGGTAGGAAACTAATTCTATTATAAAGGAATCTGTAGGATGCACAATTTAATCTTTAGACCTTATAAAAGAGATGGCTAACATTTTTCTGTAATAGCATAGCCAAAATAAGAACTTAAATAATAATCTCATAGTAGATTCACTTTGCCATCAGTGAAGTATACAGTAAGTAGAAAAAAACTCCCTTTCAGACCAAAGGGAAAGAAATTTTAAAGTGAGAGTATAATTTTCCTCATGGGCATTGTCTACCTTAGAAAAACTACTTCAGAACATGCCTGTGACTATAGCCTTGTAGTTCAGGCCACCAAAGTTTAGAGATGGGTTTGGGCACTCCCTTGACTTGCATCCTCTGGTCTGCTTTAACACAAACCAGGAGGAAAAGAAAGCTAGGCATCAGAAGCAATGGGTGGCAGGCCTATTAATGGCTGATCTGTAGAGTGATCAGCCCTCAAGGAGACCCAACAGGCCAGTCCACTGCAGTGGCTTTCAATGTGGTAAGCCTGGGCTTCAGCAGAAGTCAGCTTGTGAAGAGCCCTGGGAGCTCTGCCAAGAGTTGGATCACTGGAAATGGACCTGCCCTGGAGTAAAGGATGCCCAGGTCAGAGCCACAGATCTTAATGGCTCTAAGCTGAAAAGCCCTTCACTCAGCCCAACTTCCAAAGTGACCACTGCAGCTGAGGGGATGGCCAAGTAGGGTCAGCAACATTGCAGGCAGAACTGTAAAGTTCTTGTTAGAGATGCCCCCTGCCTTTACCTGGCCAGCGCTCCTCCCAGGCCAGCCAAGTAATGAAAGTCAACAGAGTGCCTTCTCCTAGGAGGTTCACACCTCCCTTAGGATATACCCCATGGGAAGAGAGAGATAGGTCTGGGCCTCTGAATTTACCATACCTAAAGCCCACCAGATTATTACCAAGCCCCTTCTATCAGGTTCTATTTGCCTCTCAATCAGAAAAATTACTTGTAGCTTAGACAGCACCTTTCTTAGCTCCTCTAATAATGACTCTGTCCTTGTTCTAGGCCATGTCTAGTGCACTTGGGCCTCATTCCTTTGTAATCAGAACCTCTACTCTACCACCAATGGCTCTACTCCCAACCTGTGTGTACTGATGGTCCTCTTCCCCACTTAATGCTGTATAAATGTTCAAACCTGGTAAATGCCACTCTTAGGATCATTGGTTACTATCCTCACTCTATCTTTTATGACCTTGTCTAAATATGATCAGAGTCGGTAAACTTGGAAGGCTTCCATAGCCTTGGCAACTCATGACGACAGCCTAGGATGGTTACTGGTGCCATAAACTAGAGTGTCAATTTGTTGGGTCAACAAAAGGAGCCACTGTGCACTTGCTCCTCATGTGGGATCTCTGACCTTAATGTGCTGTACATTGTGATTTAATGCTATAACTAGTACTCAAACAGTATGTTTCACTTTGTGTTTCCATGTGGGTGCAAACTGTTGAAATCTTTATACTAAAATGATCTTCTGTATATAAAGAGAATTGAAAAAGGATCTTGATGTGAATGGAAGGGGAGAGGGAGCGGGAGAGGAGAGGGTTGCTGGTGGGAGGGAAGTTATGGGAGGCGAAACCCATTGTAATCCATAAGCTGTACACTGGAAATTTATATTCATTAAATAAAAGTTAAAACATAACAAAACAAAAAAATAAATGTTCCCTGATAAAAATATTCAAAACAATAAAGTCCATCGATAATATCCAGAAAACACAAACAAAGAGGCTTTCAAAATATTTTCGATTGTGTTAGCCAAAACAGAACCGGATATTTCCGGTTTCTTCCATTCATACCCGGACAAACTGGTGTGGAATTCGGATCCAATGGACCGAGAAAATCAGAATAAAAATGGTTTTGGAGAACAGCAAAGTCTTTTCCTTAGGCAAGTGCATAAAATGTCATCTCTACAAACAGAAATATCATGTTTGTTTGCCGCAGTTCCTCCAGGTTTCTCCCTACAAAATACGAATCTGTAGAGCTGGTGTCCACATGATGAAACATTTAGTGTTTCAACGGTACAAAATTAAATGTTCCCTGATAAAAACATTCAAAACAATAAAGTCCATCGATAATATCCAGAAAACACAAACACAGAGGCTTTCACAATATTTCGGTTTGAGTTAGCGAAAACACGACCGGATATTTCTGGTTTCATCCAGTCATATCCGGACAAAGTGGTGTGGAATTCGTATGCAATGGACCGAGAACATCACAGTAAAAATGGTTTTGGAGAAAAGCAAAGTCTTTTCGTGATGCAAGTGCATAAAATGTCATCTATACAAACAGAAATATCATGTTTGTTTGCCACAGTTCCTCTAGATTTCTCCCTAGAAAATACGAATATGTAGAGCTGTTGTCTCCATGTGTAACCAATTACTGTATCCAAGCACAAAATGCAATGTTTCCTGATAAAAAACATTCAAAACAATAAAGTCCATTGATAATGTCAGGAAAACACAAACACCGAGGATGTAGCAATATCTGGGATTGAGTTAGCCAAAACACAACCAGATATTTCTGGTTTCATCCAGCCATATCCGGACAAAGTGCTATGAAATTCGAATGCAATGGACCGAGAAAATCAGAGTAAACATTGTTTTGGAGAAAAGCAAAGTCTTTTCGTTAGGCAAATGCATAAAATGTCATCTATACAAACAGAAATATCATGTTTGTTTGTCCCAGTTCCTCTAGCTTTCTCCTTACAATATACTGATGTGTAGAGCTGGTGTGTCCATGTGGAACCAATTAGTGTTTCCAAGAACAAAATAAATTTTCCCTGAAAAAAACATTGAAAAATATAAAGTCCATGCATAATATCAGGAATACACAAACACAGAGGCTGTAGCAATATTTCGGATTGAGTTAGCCAAAACACAACCAGATATTACTTGTTTCATCCAGTCATATCCGCACAAAGTGGTGTGGAATTCGTATTCAAAGGACCGAGAAAATCAGAATAAAAATGGTTTTGGAGAAATCCTAAGTCTTCTCTTAAGGAAAGTGCATAAAATGTCATCGATGCAAACAGAAATATCATGTTTGTTTGCCGCAGTTCCTCAAGCTTTCTCCCTAGAAAATACGAATGTGTAGAGCTGGTGTCCGCAGGATGAACCTATTAGTGATTCTACGGTACAAAATTAAATGTTTCCTGATAAAAACATTCAAAACAATAAAGTCCTTCGATTATATCCAGAAAACACAAACACAGAGGCATTTACAATATTTTGCATTGAGTTAACCAAAGAACAACCGGATATTTCTGGTTTCATCCGGTCATACCGGACAAATTAGTGTGGAATTCGTATGGAATTCGTATGGAATTCGTGTGGAATTCGTATGCAATGGACCGAGAAAATCACAGTAAAAATGGTTTTGAAGAAAAGCAAAGACTTTTCGTTAGGCAAGTGCATAAAATGTCATTGATAGAAAGAGTAATATCATGTTTGTCGCAGTTCCTCTAGCTTTCTCCCTAGAAAACACAAACCTGAAGAGGTGGTGTCTCCATGTGGAACCAATTACTGTATCCAAGCTCAAAATAAAATTTTCCTGATAAAAAACATTCAAAATTGTAAAGTCCGTTGATAATATCCGGAAAACACAAACACAGAGGCTGTAGCAATATCTGGGATTGAGTTAACCAAAACACAACCAGATATTTCCGGTTTCATCCAGTCATATCCGGAAAAACTCGTGGGCAATTCGTATGCAGTGTACCGAGAAAATCAGAGTAAAAATGGTTTTGGAGAAAAGCAAAGGCTTTTCGTTAGAAAAGTACTAAAATTGTCATTGATAGATAAATAAATATTATGTTTGTTTGCCACAGTTCCTCTAGCTTTCTCCCTAGAAAATACAAATATGCAGAGCTGGTGTCTACATGTGGAACTAATTAGTGTTTCCAAGCACAAAATTAAATGATCCCTGATAAAAAACATTCAAAACAATAAAGTCCGTTGATAATAGTCGGAAAACACAAACACAGAGGCTCTAGAAATAACGGAGATTGATTAGCCAAAACACAACCGGATATTTCTGGTTTCATCCAGTCATATCCGGACAAACTGGTGTGGAATTCTTATGCAATGGACCGAAAAAATCACAATAAAAATGGTTTTGGAGAAAAGCAAAGTCTTCTTGTTAGGAAAGTGCATAAAATGTCATCTATAGAAACAGAAATATCATGTTTGTTTGACGCAATTCCTCTAGATCTCTCCCAAGAAAATACGAATATGCAGAGTTGGTGCCCCAAATGAACCTATTACTGTTTAAACGGTACAAAATTAAATGTTTCCTGATAAAAACATTCAAAATAATAAAGACCATCGATAATATCCAGAAAACACAAACACAGAGCCTTTCACAATATTTCAGATTGAGATAGCCACTACTCAACCGGATATTTCTGGTTTCATCCAGTCATATCTGGACAAACTGGTGTGGAATTCGTATGCAGTGTACCGAGAAAATCACAGTAAAAAAGGTTTTGGAGAAAAGCAAAGTCTTATTGTTAGGCAAGTGTATAAAATATTATCTACACAAACAGAAATACCATTTTTGTTTGTCACAGTTCCTCTAGCTTTCTCCCTAGAAAATACAAATCTTTAGAGCTGTTGTCTCCATGTGGAGACAATTCGTGATTCCAACCACTACATAAAATGTTGCCTGAAAAAAAACATGCAAAACAATAAAGTCCATGGATAATATCAGGAATACACAAACACAGAGTCGGTAGCATTATCTGGCATTGAATTAGCTAAAACAAAACTGGATATTTCCGGTTACATCCAGTGCATAAAATGTCATCTATAGAAACAGAAATATCATGTTTGTTTCCCACAGTTCCTCTCGCTTTCTCCCTAGAAAATACGAGTGTGTAGAGCTGGTGTCGCCATATGGAAACAATTAGTGTTTCCAAGCACAAATTATAAGTTTTAAAACAATAAAGTCCATTTATAATATTAGGAATACACAAACACAGAGTCTGTAGCAATATCTGAGATTGAGTTAGCCAAAACAAAACCGGATATTTCTGGTTTCATCCAGTCATACCCAGACAAACTGGTGTGGAATTCCTGTGCAATGGACTGAGAAAATCACAGTAAAAATTGTTTTGGAGAAAAGCAAAGTCTTTTCATTAGGCAAGTGCATAAAATCTCATCAATACAAATAGAAACATCATGTTTGTTTGCCGCAGTTCCTGTAGATGTCGTCTATAAAAACAGAAATATCATGTTTGTCACGGTTCCTCCAGATTTTTCCTTAAAAAATATGAATGTGTAGAACTGGTGGCTCGATGAGGGACCAATTATTGTTTCCAAGAACAAAATTAAATGTTCCCTGATAAAAACATTCAAAACAATAAAGTCCATCGATAATATCCAGAAAACACAAACTCAGAGGCTTTCACAATATTTCAGATTGAATTAGCCAAAACACAACCGGATATTTCTTGTTTCATCCAGTCATATCCGGACAAACTGCTGTGGAATTCGTATGCAATGGACCGAGAAAATCACAATAAAAATGCTTTTGGAGAAAAGCAAAGTCTTTTGGTTAGGCAAGTGCATAAAATGTCATCTATACAAACAGAAATATCATGTTTGTTTGCCGCAGTTCCTCTAGCTTTCTCCCTAGGAAATACAAATATGTAGAGGCGGTGTCTCCATGTGGAACCAATCAGAGTATCTAAGTTCAAAATTAAATGTTTCCCGATAAAAGACATTGAAAACAATAAAGTCCATTGATAATATCCGAAAAACCAAAACACAGTGGCCATAGCAATATCTGGGATTGAGTTAGCCAAAACAAAACCGGATATTTCCGCTTTCATCCCGTCATATTCAGACAAACTGGTGTGGAATTCGTATGCAATGGATCGAGAAAATCACAGTAAAAATGGTTTTGGAGAAAAGCAAAGTCTTTTCGTTATGCAAGTGCATACAATGTCATCGATACAAACAGAAGTGTCATGTTTTTTTGCCGCAGTTCCTCTAGCTTTCTCCCTAGAAAATACGCATATATAGAGCTGGTGTCTCCATGTGGAACGAATTACTGTATCCAAGCTCAAAATAAAATGTTCCCCGATAAAAAACATTCAAAACAATAAAGTCCATCAATAATTTCCAGAAAACACAAACACAGAGGCTGTAACAATATTTGGGATTGAGTTAGCCAAAACAGAACCGGATATTTCTGGTTTCATCCAGTCATATCCAGACAAGGTGGTTTGGAATTTTTATGCAATGGACCGAGAAAATCACAGTACAAATGATTTTGGAGAAAAGCAAAGTCTTTTCGTTAGGCAAGCGCATAAAATGTCATCTCTACAAACAGAAATATCATGTTTGTTTGCCACAGTTCCTCTAGCTTTCTCCCTAGAAAATAGGAATGTGTAGAGCTGGTGGCTCCATGTGGAAACAATTAGTGTTTCACAGCACAAAATTAATGTTCCCTGATAAAAAACATTCAAAACAATAAAGTCTGTGGATAATATCGGGAATACACAAACACAGAGGCTTTCACAATATTTCGGACTGAGTTAGCCAAAACACAACCGGATTTTTCCGGTTTCATCAAGTCATATCCGAACAAACTGGTGTGGAATTCGTATGCAATGGACTGAGAAAATCACAGAAAAAATGGTTTTGGAGAAAAGCAAAGTCTTTTCATTAGGCAAGTGCATAGAATGTCACCGATAGAAACAGAAATATCATGTTTGTTTGCCACAGTTCCTTTGCTTTCTCCCTAGAAAAGATGAATGTTTGGAGCTGGTGTTCCCATGATGAACTAATTAGTGTTGCAACGGTACAAAATTAAAAATTCCCTGATAAAAAAAATTCAAAACAATAAAGTCCATCGATAATATGCAGAAAACACAAACACAGAGGCTTTGACAATATTTCGGATTGAGTTAGCCAAAACACAACCGGATATTTCTGGTTTCATCCAGTCTTATCCGGACAAATTGGTGTGCAATTCGTATGCAATGGCCGAGACAATCACAGTACAAATGGTTTTGGAGAAAAGCAATGTCTTTTCATTAGGCAAGTGCATAAAATGTCATCGATACAAACAGAAATATCATGTTTGTTTGCCGCAGTTCTTCTAGCTTCCTGGAAAATACGAATGTGTATGCTGGTGTCCCCATGATGAAACAATTAGTGTTTCAACGGTAGAAAATGAAATGTTCCCTGATAAAAACATTCAAAACAATAAAGTCCATTGACAATATTCAGAAAACTCAAATACAGAGGATTTCACAATATTTCGAGTTGAGTAGCCAAAACAAGACCGGATATTTCTTTTTCTTTTAACTTTTATTTAATGAATAAAAATTTTCATCGATACAAACAGAAATATCATGTTTGTTTGCCACAGTTCATCCAGCTTTCTCTCTAGAAAATACAAATATGTAGAGCTGGTGTCTCAATGTGTAACCAACTAATGTTTCGCAGCACAAAATTAAATGTTCCTTGATAAAAAAAAACTTCAAAAGAATAAAGTCTGGGGATAATGTCATGAATACACAAACACAGAGGCTGTAGCAATATCTGGGATTGAGTTAGCCAAAGCAAAACCAGATCTTTCCGGTTTCATCCAGTCATATCCGGACAAACTGCTGTAGAATTCAAATGCAATGAACTGAGAAAATAAGAGTAAAAATTGTTTTGGAAAAAAGCAAAGTCTTATCGTTAGGCAAGTGCATAAAATGTCATCGATACAAACAGAAATATCATGTTTGTTTGCTGCAGTTCCTCTAGCTTTCTCCCTGGAAAATACGAATGTGTAGAGATGGTGTCCCCATGTGGAACCAATTAGTGCTTCCAAGTACAAAATTAAATATGCCCTGATAAAAAAGATTCAAAAGAATAAAGTCCATGGATAATATCCGGAAAACACAAACAGAGAGGCTATAGCAATATCTGGGATTGAGTTAGCCAAAACAAAACCGGATATTTCCGGTTTCATCCAGTTATATCCGGGAAAACTGGTGTGGGATTTGTATGCAATGGACCAATAAAATCACAATTAAATTGTTTTGGAGAAAAGCAAAGTCTTTTCGTTAGGCAAGTGCTAAAATGTCATCTAGACAAACAGAAATATCATGTTTGTTTGCCACAGTTCCTCAAGCTTTCTGCTTAGAAAATATGGATTCCATAGCCCTTCAACTCATGACTAGAGCCTAGGGAGATTACTGACGCCATGAACAAGAGTGTCAAATTGTTAAGTCAGCAACAGGAGTCACTGTGTACTTACATCCCATGTGGGATCTGTCCTTAATGTGTTGTCTAATGTGCAGTGATGCTATAAGTACTACTGAAACAGTATTTTTACACTTTGTGTTTCTGCATGGGTACAAACTGATGAGATCTTTACTAATTATATACTGAATAGATCTCCTGTATATAAAGATAATTGGAAATGAAAAAAAAAACTGGTGTTAAATTGGAAATGGCATAGAAAATTAATTAATTTTTAAAAAAAATAATATGTAGGATCTCTGCCTTTAATGTGCTGTACACTCTTATTTATTGCTATAACTAGTACTCCAACATTAATTTTTTCACTTTGTGTTGCTATATGGGGGCAAACTGTTGAAATCGTTACCTAATTTATACTAAACTGAACTTTTGTATATAAAGAGAATTGAAAATGAATCATGATGTGATTGGAAGGGGAGATGGAGCGGGAAAGGGGAGGTTTGTGGGTGGGAGGGAAGTTTTGGGAGGGGGAAGCCATTGCAACCCTTGAGCTGTACTTTGGAAATCTATATTCATTAAATAAAAGTTTAAAAAAAATATGAATGTGTAGAGCTGGTGTCCCCATGTGGAACCAATTAGTGTTTCTACGGTACAAAATTAAATGTTCCCTGATAAGAACATTCAAAACAATAAAGTCCATTGATAATATCCAGAAAACACAAACACAGAGGCTGTAGCAATATTTAGGATTGAGTTAGCCAAAACACAACAGGATATTTCTGCTTTCATCCAGTCATATCAGGACAAAGTGGTGTGGAATTCGTATGCAATGGACCGAGAAAATCACAGAAAAAATGGTTTTGGAGAAAAGCAAAGTCTTTTCATTAGGCAAGTAGATAGAATGTCATCTATACAAACAAAAATATCATGTTTGTTTGTCGCAGTTCCTCTAGCTTTCTCCCTGGAAAATACGAATGTGTAGAGATGGTGTCCCCATGTGGAACCAATTAGTGCTTCCAAGTACAAAATTAAATATGCCCTGATAAAAAAGATTCAAAAGAATAAAGTCCATGGATAATATCCGGAAAACACAAACAGAGAGGCTATAGCAATATCTGGGATTGAGTTAGCCAAAACAAAACCGGATATTTCCGGTTTCATCCAGTCATATCCGGAAAAACTGGTGTGGAATTCGAATGCAATACACTGAGAAAATCATAGTAAAAATGATTTTGGAGAAAAGCAAAGTCTTATCGTTAAGCAAGTGCATAAAATATCATCTATACAAACAGAAATATCATGTTTGTTTGTCGCAGTTCCTCTAGCTTTCTAACTAGAAAATACAAATGTGTAGAGCTCGTGTCCCCATGATGAACCAATCAGTGTTTCAACGGTACAAAATTAAATGTTCCCTGATAAAAATATTCAAAACAAGAAAGTCCGTAAATAATATCCAGAAAACACAAACCCAGAGGCTTTCACAATATTTCGCATTGAGTTAGCCAAAACACAACCGGATATTTCTGGTTTCATCCAGTTAGAGGAAAAGTGGTTGTGGAGAAAAGCAAAGTCTTTTCGTTAGGCAAGTGCATAAAATGCCATCGATACAAACAGAAATATCATGTTTGTTTGCCGCAGTTCCTCTAGCTTTCTCCCTAGAAAATACGAATGTGTAGAGCTGGTGTCCCCATGTGGAACCAATTAGTGCTTCCAAGCACAAAATTAAATGTTCCCTGATAAAAAACATTCAAAACAATAAAGTCCATGGATAATATCCGGAAAACAAAACACAGAGTCTGTAGCAATATCTGGGATTTAGTTAGCCAAAACAAAACTGGATATTCTGGTTTCATCCAGTCATATCCGGACAAACTGATGTGGAACTCTTATGTAATGGACCAATAAAATCAGAGTAAAAATGGTTTTGGAGAAAAGCAAAGCCTTTTCATTAGGCAGGTGCATAAAATTTCATCTATACAAACAGAAATATCATGTTTGTTTTCCGCAGTTCCTCTCGCTTTCTCCCTAGACAATATGAATGTTTAGAGCTGGTGTCCCCATGATGAACCAATTAACGTTTCATGGTACAAAATTAAATGTTCCCTGATAAAAAAATTGAAAACAATAAAGTCCATCGATAATATCCAGAAAACACAAACACAGAGGCTTTCACAATATTTCAGATTGAGTTAGCCAAGACACAACCAGATATTTCAGGTTTCATCCAGTCATATCCAGACAAAGTGGTGTGGAATTTGTATATAATGGACCGAGAAAATCACAGTAAAAATGGTTTTGGAGAACAGCAAAGTCTTTTCGTTAGGCAAGTGCATAAAATGTCATCTAAACAAACAGAAATATCATGTTTGTTTGCTGCTTTTCCTCTAGATTTCCCCCTAGGAAATATGAATGTGTAGAGCAGGTTTCTTCATGTGGAACCAATTACTGTATCCAAGCTCAAAATTAAATGTTCCCCGAGAAAACACATTCAAAATAATAAATTCCGTGGATAATATCAGGAATACACAAACACAGAGGCTCTAGCAATATCTGGGATTGAGTTAGACAAAAAAAAAAAAAAACAGAAGATATTTCCGGTTTCATCCAGTCATATCCGGACAAAGTGGTTTGGAATTCATATGAAGTGTATCGAGAAAAATCACAGAAAAATGGTTTTGGAGAAAAGCAAAGTCTTTTCGTTAGGCAAGTGCATAAAATGTCATCTACACAAACAGAAATATCATGTTTTTTTGTGGCAGTTCCTCCAGATTTCTCCCTAGAAAATACGAATTTGTAGAGCTGGTGTCCCCATGATGAACCAATCAGTGTTTCAACGGTACAAAATTAAATGTTCCCTGATAAAAATATTCAAAACAAGAAAGTCCAATGATAATATCCAGAAAACATAAACACAGAGGCTTCACAATATTTCGCATTGAGTTAGCCAAAAGCAACCGGATATTTCTGGTTTCATCCAGTCAGATTAAAAATGGTTGTGCAGAAAAGCAAAGACTTTCCATTAGGAAAGTGCATAAAATGTCATCTACACAAACAGAAACATCATGTTTGTTTGCCGCTGTTCCTCTAGCTTTCTCCCTAGAAAATACGAATGTTTAGAGCTGGTGTCTCCATGATGAACCAATTAGTTTTTCTACGGTACAAAATTAAATGTTCCCTAATAAAAACATTCAAACAATTAAAACCTTGATAATATCCAGAAAATACAAACACAGAGGATTTCACAATATTTTGGATTGAGTGGGCCAAAAAAAACCAGATATGTCTGGTTTCATCCAGACATATGCAGACAAAGTGGATTGAAATTCGTATGCAATGGACTGAGAAAATCAGAGTAAAAATGGTTTTGGAGAAAAGCAAAGTCTTTTCATTAGGCAAGTGCATAAAATGTCATCTATACAAACAGAAATATCATGTTTGTTTGCCAAAGTTCCTCTAGAATTCTCCCTAGAAAATACGAGTATATAGAGCTTGTGTCTCCATGTGGAACGAATTACTGTATCCAAGCTCAAAAAAAAATGTTCCCTGATAAAAAAATTTCAAAAAAATAAAGTCCGTTGATAATATCCAGAAAACACAAACACAGTGGCTGCAGCAATATCTGGGTTTCAGTTAGGCAAAACAAAACCAGATATTTCCGGTTTCATCCAGTTATATCCGTACAAACTGGTGTGGAATTCCTATGCAATGGAGCGTGAGAATCGCAGTAAAAATGGTTTTTGAGAAAAGCAAAGTATTTTCGTTTGGCAAGTGCATAAAATGTCATCGATACAAACATAAATATCATGTTTGTTTGCTGCAGTTCCTCTAGCTTACTCCCTAGAAAATATGAATGTGTAGAGCTGGTGTCCCCATGATGAACCAATTTTTTTTTCCAAGCACATAATCAAATGTTCCCGGAAAATAAAAACATTCAAAACAATAAAGTCCGTTGATAATATCCAGAAAAGACAAACACAGAGGCCGTAGCAATATCTGGGATTGAGTAAGCCAAAAGAAAACCGGATATTTCTGGTTTCATCCAGTCATATCCGGACAAAGTTGTGTGGAATTCGTATGCAATGGACCGAGAGAATCACAGTACAAATGGATTGGAGAAAAGCAAAGTCTTTTCATTAGGCAAGTGCATAAAATGTCGTCTCTACAAACAGAAATATCATGTTTGTTTGCCGCAGTTCCTCTAGCTTTCTCCCTAGATAATACGAATGTGTAGAGCTGGTGTCCCCATTTTGAACCAATTTTTTTTCCAAGCACAAAATTAAATGTTCCCTGAGAAAAAAAAACATTGAAAAAAATAAACTCCATGGATAATATCATGAATACACAAACACAGAGGCTGTAGCAATATTTCAGATTGAGTTAGCCAACACACATCCAGATATTTCCGGTTTCATCCAGTCATATCCAGACAAAGTGGTGTGGAATTCGTATGCAATGGACCGAGAAAATCACAGTAAAAATGGTTTTGGAGAAAAGCAAAATCTTTTCGTAAGGCAAGTGCATAAAATGTCATCTATAAAAACAGAAATATCTTCTTTGTTTTCCACAGTTCCTCTAGCTTTCTCCCTAGAAAATACGAATGTGTAGAGCTGGTGTCCCCATGATGAACCAATTACTCTTTGTACGGTAGAAAATTAAATGTTCCCTGAATAAAACATTCAAAACTATAAAGTCCATCGATAATATCCAGAAAACACAAACACAGTCATTCACAATATTTCAGATTGAGTTAGCCAAAACACAACCGGATATTTCTGGTTTCATCCAGTCAAATCTGGACAAAGTGGTGTGGAATTCGTATGCAATGGACCGAGAAAATCACAGTAAAAATGGTTTGGGGGAAAAGCAAAGTCTTTCGTTAGGGAACTGCATAAAATGTCATCGATACAAACAGAAATATCATGTTTGTTTGCCGCACTTCCTCTAGCTTTCCTCCTAGAAAATACGAATGTGTAGAGCTGTTGTCCCCATGATGAACCAATTTTTTTTTCCAAGCACAAAATCAAATGTTCCCGGAAAAATAATAAAACATTCAAAACAATAAAGTCCGTTGATAATATCCAGAAAACACAAACATAGTGGCCGTAGCAATATCTGGGATTGAGTTAGCCAAAACCAAACCGGATATGTCTGGTTACATCCAGTCATATCCAGACAAAGTGGTTTGGAATTCTTATGCAATGGATCGAGAAAATCTCAGTACAAATGGTTTTGGAGTAATGCAAAGACTTTTCGTTAGGGAAGTGCATAAAATGTCATCGATACAAACAGAAAAATCATGTTTGTTTGCCACAGTTCCTGTAGCTTTCTCCCTAGAAAATACGAGTGTGTAGAGCTGGTGTCCCCATTTTTAACCAATTATTTTTCCAAGCAGAAAATTAAATGTTCCCTGAAAAAAAAAAACATTCAAATAAATAAACTCCGTGGATAATATCAGGAATACACAAACACCGAGGCTGTAGCAATATTTCAGATTGAGTTAGCCAAAAAACAACCAGATATTTCTGGTGTCATCCAGTCATATCCGGACAAACTGGTGTGGAATTTGTATGCAATGGACCGAGAAAATCACAGTAAAAATGGTTTTGGAGAAAAGCAAAGTCTTTTCGTTGGGCAAGTGCATAAAATGTCATCTATAGAAACAGAAATATCATGTTTGTTTGCCGCACTTCCTCTAGCTTTCTCCCTAGAAAATACGAATGTGTAGAGCTGGTGTCCCCATGATGAACCAGGTAGAGTTTGTACAGTACAAAATGAAATGTTCCCTGATAAAAACAATCAAAACAATAAAGTCCATCGATAATATCCAGAAAACACAAACACAGAGGCTGTAGCAATATTTGGGATTGAGTTAGCCAAAACACAACCTGATATTTCTGGTTTCATCCAGTCATATCGGGACAAACTGTTGTGGAATTCGTATGCAATGGACCGAGAAAATCACAGTACAAATGGTTTGGGAGAAAAGCAGTCTTTTCATTAGGCAATTGCATAAAATGTCATCTATACACACAAAAATATCATGTTTGTTTGCCGCAGTTCCTCTAGCTTTCTCCCTAGAAAATACGAATGTGTAGAGCTGGTGTCTCCATGTGGAACCAATTACTGTATCCAAGCTCAAAATAAAATGTTCCCTGATAAAAAATACAAAACAATAAAGTCCGTTGATAATATCCAGAAAACACAAACAAAGAGGCCACAGCAATATCTGGGATTGAGTTAGCCAAAAGGAAACTGCATATTTCTGGTTTCATCCAGTCATATCCGGACAAAGTGGTGTGGAATTCGTATGTAATGGACCGAGAAAATCACAGTACAAATGGTTTTGGAGTAATGCAAAGACTTATCGTTAGGCAAGTGCATAAAATGTCATCTATACAAAGAGAAATATCATGTTTGTTTGCCGCAGTTACTCTACCTTTCCACTAGAAAATACGAATGTGTAGAGCTGGTGTCCCCATGATGAACGAATTAGTTTTTCCAAGCACAAAATTAAATGCTCCTTGAAAAAAAAAACATTCAAAAAAAGTAAAGTCGGTGGATAATATCAGGAATACACAAACACAGAGGCCAGGCAATATTTCGGACTGAGTTAGCCAAAACACAACCGGGTATTTCTGGTTTCATCCAGTCAAATCCGGACAAAGTGGTGTGGAATTCCTATGCAATGGACCAAGAAAATCACAGTAAAAATGGTTTGGGGGAAAAGCAAAGTCTTTTCGTTAGGGAACTGCATAAAATGTCATCGATACAAACAGAAATATCATGTTTGTTTGCCGCAGTTACTCTACCTTTCCACTAGAAAATACGAATGTGTAGAGCTGGTGTCCCCATGATGAACCAATTTTTTTTTCCAAGCACAAAATCAAATGTTCCCGGAAAAAAAATAAAACATTCAAAACAATAAAGTCCGTTGATAATATCCAGAAAACACAAACATAGTGGCCGTAGCAATATCTGGGATTGAGTTAGCCAAAACCAAACCGGATATGTCTGGTTACATCCAGTCATATCCGGACAAAGTGGTTTGGAATTCTTATGCAATGGATCGAGAAAATCTCAGTACAAATGGTTTTGGAGTAATGCAAATTCTTTTCGTTAGGGAAGTGCATAAAATGTCATCGATACAAACAGAAAAATCATGTTTGTTTGCCACAGTTCCTGTAGCTTTCTCCCTAGAAAATACGAGTGTGTAGAGCTGGTGTCCCCATTTTTAACCAATTATTTTTCCAAGCACAAAATTAAATGTTCCCTGAAAAAAAACATTCAAATAAATAAACTCCGTGGATAATATCAGGAATACACAAACACCGAGGCTGTAGCAATATTTCGGATTGAGTTGGCCAAAAAACAACCAGATATTTCTGGTGTCATCCAGTCATATCCGGACAAACTGGTGTGGAATTTGTATGCAATGGACCGAGAAAATCACAGTAAAAATGGTTTTGGAGAAAAGCAAAGTCTTTTCGTTGGGCAAGTGCATAAAATGTCATCTATAGAAACAGAAATATCATGTTTGTTTGCCGCAGTTCCTCTAGCTTTCTCCCTAGAAAATACGAATGTGTAGAGCTGGTATCCCCATGATGAACCAGGTAGAGTTTGTACAGTACAAAATGAAATGTTCCCTGATAAAAACAATCAAAACAATAAAGTCCATCGATAATATCCAGAAAACACAAACACAGAGGCTGTAGCAATATTTGGGATTGAGTTAGCCAAAACACAACCTGATATTTCTGGTTTCATCCAGTCATATCCGGACAAAGTGGTGTGGAATTCGTATGCAATGGACCGAGAAAATCACAGTACAAATGGTTTGGGAGAAAAGCAGTCTTTTCATTAGGCAAGTGCACAAAATGTCATCTATACAAACAAAAATATCATGTTTGTTTGCCGCAGTTCCTCTAGCTTTCTTCCTAGAAAATACGAATGTATAGAGCTGGTGTCTCCATGTGGAACCAATTACTGTATCCAAGCTCAAAATAAAATGTTCCCTGATAAAAAACATTCAAAACAATAAAGTCCGTTGATAATATCCAGAAAACACAAACAAAGAGGCCACAGCAATATCTGGGATTGAGTTAGCCAAAAGGAAACTGCATATTTCTGGTTTCATCCAGTCATATCCGGACAAAGTGGTGTGGAATTCGTATGCAATGGACCGAGAAAATCACAGTAAAAATGGTTTTGGAGTAATGCAAAGACTTTTCGTTAGGCAAGTGCATAAAATGTCATCTATACAAAGAGAAATATCATGTTTGTTTGCCGCAGTTACTCTACCTTTCCACTAGAAAATACGAATGTGTAGAGCTGGTGTCCCCATGATGAACCAATTAGTTTTTCCAAGCACAAAATTAAATGCTCCCTGAAAAAAAAATTCAAAAAAAATAAAGTCCATGGATAATATCAGGAATACACAAACACAGAGGCCGTAGCAATATTTCGGACTGAGTTAGCCAAAACATAACCGGGTATTTCTGGTTTCATCCAGTCAAATCCGGACAAAGTGGTGTGGAATTCGTATGCAATGGACCAAGAAAATCACAGTAAAAATGGTTCTGGAGAAAAGCAAAATCTTTTCATTAGGCAAGTGCATAAAATGTCATCTATACAAACAGAAATATCATATTTGTTTGCCGCAGTTCCTCTAGCTTTCTTCCTAGAAAATACGAGTATGTAGAGCTGGTGTCTCGATGTGGAACCAATTACTGTAACCAAGCTCAAAATAAAATTTTCCCCAATAATAAACATTCAAAACAATAAAGTCCGTTGATAATATCCAGAAAACACAAACACAGAGGCCATAGCATTATCTGGGATTGAGTTAGCCAAAACAAAACCAGATATGTCTGGTTACATCCATTCATATATGGACAAAGTGGTGTGGAATTCATATGCAATGGACTGAGAAAATCACAGTACAAATGGTTTTGGAGAAAAGCAAAGTATTTTCGTTAGGGAACTGGATAAATTGTCATCGATACAAACAGAAATATCATGTTTGCTTGCCGCAGTTCCTCCATCTTACTCAGTGGAAAATACGAATGTGTAGAGCTAGTGTCTCCATGTGGAACTAATTACTGTATCGAAGCTCAAAATAAAATGTGCCCCGATAAAAAACATTCAAAACAATAAAGTCCGTTGATAATATCCAGAAAACACAAACACAGAGGCCTTAGCAATATCTGGGATTGAGTTAGCCAAAACAAAACCAGATATTTCTGGTTTCATCCAGTCATATCCGGACAAAGTTTTCTGGAATTCGTATGCAATGGACCAAGAAAATACAAGTAAAAATGGTACTGGAGAAAAGCACAATCTTTTCGTTAGGCAAGTGCATAAAATGTCATCGATACAAACAGAAATATCATGTTTGTTTTCCGCAGTTCCTCTCGCTTTCTCCCTAGAAAATACGAATGTGTAGAGCTGGTGTCCCCATGATGAACCAATTACTGTTTCTACGGTACAAAATTAAATGTTTCCTGATAAAAACATTCAAAACTATAAAGTCCATCGATAATATCCAGAATACACAAACACAGATGTTTTCACAATATTTCGGATTGAGTTAGCCAAAAGAAAACCGGATATTTCTGGTTTCATCCAGTCATATCCCGACAAACTGGTGTGGAATTCGTATGCAATGGACCGAGCAAATCACAGTAAAATTGGTTTTGAAAAAGAGCAAAGACTATTTGTTAGGCAAGTGCATAAAATGTCATCGATACAAACAGAAATATCATGTTTGTTGCCGCAGTTCCTCTAGCTTTCTCCCTAGAAAATATGAATGTGTAGTGCTGGTGTCTCCATGTGGAACCAATTGCTGTATCCAAGCTCAAAATAAAATATTCCCCAATAATAAACATTCAAAACAATAAAGTAAATTGATAATATCCAGAAAACACAAACACAGAGGCCGTAGCAATATCTGGGATTGAGTTAGACAAAACAAAACCAGATATTTCTGGTTTCATCCAGTCATATCCGGACAAAGTGTTGTGGAATTCGTATGCAATGGACCAAGAAAATCACAGTAAAAATGATTTTCGAGAAAAGCAAAGTCTTTTCGTTAGGCAAGTGCATAAAATGTCATTGATACAAACAGAAATATCATGTTTGTTTGCCACACTTCCTCTAGCTTTCTCCCTAGAAAATATGAATGTGTAGAGCTGGTGTCCCCAGGATGAACCAATTAGTGTTTCTATGGTACAAAATTAAATGTTCCCTGATAAAAACATTCAAAACAATAAAGCCCGTGGATAATATCCAGAAAACATAAAGACAGATGCTTTCACAATATTTCGGATTGAGTTAGCCAAAACACAAGCGGATATTTCCGGTTTCGTCCAGTCATATCCGGACAAAGTGGTGCGAAATTCGTATGCAATGGACCAAGAAAATCACAGTAAAAACGGTTTTGGAGAAAAGCAAAGTCTTTTCGTTAGGCAAGTGCAGAAAATGTGATCGATGCAAACAGAAATATCATGTTTGTTTGCTGCAGTTCCTCTAGCTTTCTCCCTAAAAATACGAATGTGTAGAGCTGGTGTCCCCATTTTTAACAAATTTATTTTTCCAAGCACAAAATTAAATGTTCCCTGAATAAAAACATTCAAAAAAATAAAGTCCGTGGATAATATCAAGAATACACAAACACAGAGCCTGTAGCAATATTTCGGAACGAGTTAGCCAAAACAAAACCGGATATTTCTGGTTTCATCCAGTCATATTCAGACAAAGTGGTGTGGAATTCACATGCAATGGACCGAGAAAATCACAGTAAAAATGGTTTTGGAGAAAAGCAAAGACTTTTCATTAGGAAACAGCATAAAATGTCATTGATACAAACAGAAATATCATGTTGGCTTGCCGCCGTTCCTCTAGCTTTCTCCCTAGAAAATACGAATGTGTAGAGCTGGTGTCTCCATGTGGAACCAATTACTGTATCCAAGCTCAAAATAAATTGTTCCCCGATAGAATCATTCAAAACAATAAAGTCCGTTGACAATATCCAGAAAACAGAAACAAAGAGGCCATAGCAATATCTGGGATTGAGTTAGCCAAAACAAAACCGGATATTTCTGGTTTCATCCAGTCATATCCGGACAAACTGGTTTGGAATTCGTATGCAATGGACCAAGAAAATCACAGTAAAAATGGTTTTGGAGAAAAGCAAAGTCTTTTTGTTAGGCAAGTGTATAAAATGTCATTGATACAAACAGAAATATCATGTTTGTTGCCGCAGTTCCTCTACCTTTCTCCCTAGAAAAAAAGAAAGTGTAGAGCTGGTGTCCCCATGATGAACCAGTTAGTGTTTCTACGGTACAAAATTAAATGTTCCCTGATAAAAACATTCAAAACGATAAAGTCCATCGATAATATCCAGAAAACACAAACACAGAGGCTTTCACAATATTTCAGAATGAGTTAGCCAAAACACAACCAGATATTTCTGGTTTCATCCAGTCATATCCCGACAAAGTAGTGTGGAATTCGTATGCAATGGACCGAGAAAATCACAGTACAAATGGTTTTGGAGAAAAGCAAAGTCTTTCCATTAGGCTAGTGCATAAAATGTCATCTATACAAACAGAAATATCATATTTGTTTGCCGCAGTTCCTCTAGCTTTCTTCCTAGAAAATATGAATATGTAGAGCTGGTGTCTCCATGTGGAACCAATTACTGTATCCAAGCTCAAAATAAAATGTTCCCCGATAAAAAACATTCAACACAATAAAGTCCATTGACAATATCCAGAAAACACAAACACAGAGGCTGTAGCAATATGTGGGATAGAGTTAGCCAAAACAAAAACGGACATTTCTGGTTTCATCCAGTCACATCCGGCAAAGTGGTGTGGAATTCGTATGCAATGGACCAAGAAAATCACAGTAAAAATGGTTTTGGAGAAAAGCAAAGTCTTTTCGTTAGGCAAGTGCATAAAATGTCAACGATACCAACAGAAATATCATGTTTGTTTGCCGCAGTTCCTCTAGCTTTCTCCCTAGAAAAATACGATGTGTAGAGCTGGTGTCCCCATTTTTAACCAATTTTTTTTCCAAGCACAAAATCAAATGTTCCCTAAAAAAACATTGAAAAAAAATAAACTCCGTGGATAATATCAGGAATACACAAACACAGAAGCTGTAGCAATATTTCGGATTGAATTAGCCAACACACAACCAGATATTTTTGGTTTCGTGCAGTCATATCCCGAAAAAGTGGTGTGGAATTCATATGCAATGGACCAAAAAATCACAGTAAAAATGAATTTTGGAGAAAAGCAAAGTATTTTCTTTAGGCAAGTGCATAAAATGTCATCGATACAAACAGAAATATCATGTTTGTTTACCGCCGTTCCTCTAGATTTCTCAGTGGAAAATACGAATGTGTAGAGCTGGTGTCCCCATTTTTAACCAACTTTTATTTCCAAGCACAAAATTAAATGTTCCCTGAAAAAAAACATTCAAAACAATAAACTCCGTGGATAATATCAGAAATATACAAACACAGAGGCTTTAGCAAAGTTTCAGATTCAGTTAGCCAAAACACAACCGGATATTTCCCGTTTAATCCCATCATATCCAGACAATCTGGTGTGGAATTCGTATGCAATGGACCGAGAAAATCACAGTAAAAATGGTTTTGGAGATAAGCAAAGTCTTTTTGTTAGGCAAGTGAAAAAAAATGTCATCTATACAAACAGAAATAACATGTTTGTTTGCTGCAGTTCCTCTAGCTTTCTCCGTAGAAAATACGAATGTGTAGAGCTGGTGTCTCCATGTGGAAACAATTAGTGTTTCCAAGCAAAAAATAATTGTTCCCTGATAAAAGACATTCAAAACAACAAAGTCCGTATATAATATCAGGAATACACGAACACAGAGGCTATAGCAATATCTGGGATTGAGTTAGAATAAACAAAACCGGATATTTCTGGTTTCATCCAGTCATATCCAGACAAACTGGTGTGGAATTCCTGTGCAATGGACCGAGAAAATCACAGTAAAAATGGTTTTGGAGCAAAGCAAAGTCTTTACGTTAGGCAAGTGCATAAAATGTCATCTATACAAACAGAAATATCATGTTTGTTTGCCGCAGTTCCTCTAGCTTTCTCCTTAGAGAATACGAATGTGTAGAGTTCCAATGATGAACCAATTAGTGTTTCAATGGTATAAAATGAAATGTTCCCTGATAAAAATATTCAAAACAATAAAGTCCATCGATAATATCCAGAAAACACAAACACAGAGGATTTCACAATATTTCAAATTAAGATAGCCAAAACACAACCGGATATTTCCGTTTTCATCCAGTCCTATCTGAACAAAGTGGCATGGAATTCATATGCAATAGACCGAGAAAGTCACAGTAAAAATGGTTATGAAGAAAAGCAAAGTCTTTTCGTTAGGCAAGTGCATAAAATGTCATCTATACAAACAGAACTATCATGTTTGTTTGCCGCAGTTCCTCTAGCGTTCTGCCTAGAAAATACAAATATGTAGAGCTGGTGTCTGCATGTGGAACCAATTACTGTATCCAAGCTCAAAATAAAATATCCCCCCCCCCCCAAAAAACATTCCAAACCATAAAGTCCATTGATAATATACAGAAAACACAAACACAGAGGCTGTAGCAATATCTGGGATTGAGTTAACCAAAACACAACCGGATATTTCTGGTTTCAGCCAGTCATATCTGGACAAAGTCGTTTGGAATTCGTATGCAATGGACCGAGAAAATCACAGTAAAAATGGTTTTGGAGAAAAGCAAAGTCTTTTCGTTGGGCAAGTGCATAAAATGCATCTATACAAACAGAAATATCACGTTTGTTTGCCAAAGTTCCTTTAGCTTTCTCCCTAGAAAATACGAATGTGTAGAGCTGGTGACTCCATGTGGAACCAATTATTGTATCCAAGCTCAAAATAAAATGTTCCGCTTTAATAAACATTCAAAACAATAAAGTCCGTTGATAATATCCAGAGAACACAAACAAAGATGATGTAGGAATATCTGGGATTGTATTAGCCAAAACAAAACCAGAGATTTCTGGTTTCTTCCAGTCATATCCAGACAATCTGGTGTGGAATTCGTATGCGATGGACCGAGAAAATCACAGTAAAAATGGTTTTGGAGAAAAGCAAAGTCTTTTCGTGTGGCAAGTGCATAAAATGTCATCGATACAAACAGAAATATCATGTTTCTTTGTCGCAGTTCCTCTAGATCTCTTCCAAGAAAATACAAATTTGTAGAGTTTGTGTCCCCAGATGAACCTATTACTGTTTCAACGGTACAAAATTAAATGTTCCCTGATAAATACATTTAAAATAATAAAGTCCGTCGATAAAATCCAGAAAACACAAACACAGAGGCTTTCACAATATTTCGGATTGAGATAGCCACAACTCAACCTGATATTTCTGGTTTCATCCTGTCATGTCCGGACAACGTGGTTTGGAATAGGTATGGAATGGACAGCGGAAATCCCAGCAAAAAAGGTTTTGGAGAAAAGCAAAGTCTTTTCGTGTGGCAAGTGCATAAAATGTCATCTATAAAAACAGAAATATCATGTTTGTTTCCCGCAGTTCCTCTAGCTTTCTCCATTGACAATACGATTTTGTAGAGCTGGTGACCCCATGATTAACCAATTAGTGTTTCTAGGGTACAAAATTAAATGTTCCCTGATAAAACAGTCAAAACAATAAAGTCCATCGATAATATCTACAAAACACAAACACAGAAACTTTCGCAATATTTCGGGTTCAGTTAGCCAAAACACAACCGGATATTTCTGGTTTAATCCAGACATATCCAGAAAAAGTCATTTGGAATTCGGATGCAATGGACCGATAAAATCACTGTAAAAATTGTTTGCAGAAAAGCAAAGTCTTTTCGTTAGGCAAGTGCATAAAATGTCATCAATACAAACAGAAACATCATGTTTGTTTGCCGCAGTTCCTCCGGCTTTATCTCTGGAAAATACCATATGTAGAGCTGGTGTCTCCATGTGAAACCAATTGGTGTATATAGGCTCGAAATTAATGTTCCCCAATTAAAAAAAATATTCAAAACAATAAAGTCCGTGGATAATATCTGGAAAACACAAACACAGAGGCTGTAACAATATCTGGGATTGAGATTGCCAAATCAAAACCGGATATTTCCAGTTTAATCCAGTCATATCTTGTGAAGTGCTGTGGAATTCAGATTCAATGGGCTGAGAAAACCCCTGAAAAAATGCTTTTGGAGAAAAGCAATGTCTTTTCGTTAGGCAAGTGCATAAAATGTCATGTATACAAACAGAAATATCATGTTTGCTTGCCACAGTTCTTCTAACTTTCTCCCTAGAAAATACGAATGTGTAGAGCTGGTGTCTCCATGTGGAATCTATTAGTGATTCCAAGCACAAAATTTAATGTTCCCTGAAAAAAAACATTCAAAAGAATAAAGTCCGTGGATAATATCAGGAATACACAAACACAGAGGCTGTAGGAATACATGGGATTGAGTTAGCCAAAACAAAACTGGATATTTCTGGTCAAATCCTGTCATTACCGGACAAAGTGGTCTGGAATCGTATGCAATGGACCGAGAAAATCACAGTAAAAATGGTTTTGGAGAAAAGCAAAGTCTTCTCCTTAGGGAAGTGCATAAAATGTCATCGATACAAACAGAAATATCATGTTGGTTTGCCACAATTCCTCTGGCTTTCTCCCTAGAAAATACGAATGTTTGGAGCTGGTGTCTCCATGTGGAACAAATTAGTGTTGAAACGGTAGAAAATTAAATGTTCCTTGATAAAAAAATTCAAAACAATAAAGCCCATCGATAATATCCAGAAAACACAAACACAGATTCTTTCACAATATTTCGCATTGATATAGCCAAAACAGAACCGGATATTTCAGGTTTTATCCAGTCATATCTGGAAAAACTGTGTGGAATTCGTATGAAATGGAACGAGTAAATCACAGTAAAAATGGTTTTGGAGAGAAGCAAAGTCTTTTCGTTAGGCAAGTGCATAAAATGTCATCAATAAAAACAGAAATATCATGTTTGTTTGTTGCAGTACCTCTCGCTTTCTCCCTAGAAAATACGAATGTGTAGAGCTGGTGTCCCCATATTGAACCCAAATAGTATTTCTAGGGTTCAAAATTAAATGTTCCTTGATAAGAACATTCAAAACCATAAAGTCCATCAATAATATCCAGAAAACACAAACACAGAGGCTGTAGCAATATTTCGGATTTGGTTAGACAAAACACAACCGGATATTTCTGGTTTCATCCAGTCATATCCGGACAAAGTGGTGTGGAATAGGTATGGAATGGACAGAGGAAATCCCAGCAAAAATGGTTTTGGAGAAAAGCAAAGTCTTTTCGTTAGGCAAGTGCATAAAATGTCATCGATACAAACAGAAATATCAATTTTGTTTTCAGCAGTTCCTCTAGCTTTCTCCCTAGAAAATATGAATGTGTAGAGCTGGTGTCTCCGTGTTAAACCAATTAGTGTTTCCAAGCACTAAATTAAATGTTCCCTGATTAAAAACATTCAAAACAATAAAGTCCATGGATAATAACAGGAATACACAAACACAGAGTCTGTAGCAATATCTTGGATTGAGTTAGCCAAAACAAAACCGGATATTTCCGGTTTCATCCAGTCATATCCGGACAAAGTGGTGTGGAATTCGTATGCAATGGACCGAGAAAATCCCAGTAAAAATGGTTTTGGAGAGAAGCAAAGTCGTTTCATTAGGCAAGTGCATAAAATGTTATCGATACAAAAAGAAATATCATGTTTGTTTGTTGCAGTCCCTTCGCTTTCTCCCTAGAAAATACGAATGTGTGGAGCTGGTGTCCCCATGATGAACCAATTAGTGTTTCAATGGTACATAATGTAATGTTCCCTGATAAAAACACTCAAAACAATAAAGTCCATCGATAGTATCCAGAAAACACAAGCACAGAGGCTTTCACAATATTTCAGATTGAATTAGCAAAACACAACCAGATATTTCTGGATCCATCCAGTCATATCGGGACAAACTTTTGTGGAATTCGTATGCAGTGGACGGAGAAAATGACAGTAAAAATCCTTTGGAGAGAAACAAAGTCTTTTCATTAGGCAAGTGCATAAAATGTCATCTATACAAACAGATATATCATGTTTGTTTGCCACAGTTCTTCTAGCTTTCTCCCTAGAAAATACGAATGTGTAGAGCTGGTGTCCCCATGATGAACCAATTAGTGTTTCTATGGTACAAAATGAAATGTTCCCTGATAAAAACATTCAAAACCATAAAGTCCAAGGATAATATCAGGAATACACAAACACAGAGGTTGTAGGAATATCTGGGATTGAGTTAGCCAAAACAAAACCGGCTATTTCCGCTTTCATCCAGTCATATCCGGACATTCTGGTGTGGAATTCGTATGAAATGGACCGAGAAAATCACAGAAAAAACGGTTTTGGAGAGAAGCAAAGTCTTTTCGTTAGGCAAGTGCATAAAATGTCGTCTATACAAACAGAACTATCATGTTTGTTTGCCGCAGTTCCTCTAGCTTTCTCGCTAGAAAATACGAATATATAGAGCTGGTGTCCCCATGATGAACCAATTAGTGTTTCTATGGTACAAAATGAAATGTTCCCTGATAAAAACATTCAAAACCATAAAGTCCATGGATAATATCAGGAATACACAAACACAGAGGTTGTAGGAATATCTGGGATTGGGTTAGCCAAAACAAAACCGGCCATTTCTGCTTTCATCCAGTCATATCTGGACATTCTGGTGTGGAATTCGTATGAAATGGACCGAGAAAATCACAGTAAAAATTCTGTGGAGAGAAGCAAATTCTTTTCGTAAGGCAAGTGCATAAAATGTCATCGATACAAACAGAAATATCATGTTTGTTTGCCGCAGTTCCTCTAGCTTTCTCCCTAGAAAATACGAATATGTAGAGCTGGTGTCCCCATGATGAACCAATTAGTGTTTCTAGGGTACAAAATTAAATGTTCCTTGATAAAAACATTCAAAACAATAAAGTCCATCGATCATATCCAGAAAACACAATACAGAAACATTCACAATATTTCGCATTGAGTTAGCAACAGAACAAATGGATATTTCTTGTTTTATTCACTCATATACAGACAAAGTCGTTTGGAATTCGGATGCAATGGACGGAGAAAATCACTGTAAAAATGGTTTTGGAGAAAAGCAAAGTCTTTTCGTTAGGCAAGTGCATAAATGTCATCGATACAAACAGAAATATCATGTTTGTTTGCCCCAGTTCCTCTAGCTTTCTCCCTAGAAAATACGAATGTGTAGAGGTGGTGTCCCCATGATAAACCAATCAGTGTTTCAATGGTACAAAATGAAATGCTCCCTGATAAAAACATGCAAAATAATCAGTCCGTGGATAATATCAGGAATACACAAACACAGAGGCTGTAGTAATATTTCGGATTGAGTTAGCCAAAACAAAACCGGATATTTCTGGTTTCATCCAGTCATATCCGGACAAACTGGTGTGGAATTCGCATGCAATGGACCGAGAAAATCACAGTACAAATGGTTTTGGAGAAAAGCAAAGTCTTTTCGTTAGGCAAGTGCATAAAATGTCATCTATACAAACAGAACTATCATGTTTGTTTGCCGCAGTTCCTCTAGCTTTCTCGCTAGAAAAACTAATGTGTAGAGCTGGTGTCTCCATGTGGAACAAATTAGTGTTCTCAGAACAAAATTAAATATTCCCTGATAAAAAACATTCAAAAAAATAAAGTCCATGGATAATATCAGGAATACACAAACACAGAGGTTGTAGCAATATCTGGGATTGAGTTAGCCAAAACACAACCAGATATTTCCGCTTTTATCCAGTCATATCTGGAAAAACTGTGTGGAATTCGTGTGAAATGGAACGAGAAAATCACAGTAAAAATGGTTTTGGAGAGAAGCAAATTCTTTTCGTTAGGCAACTGCCTAAAATGTCATCGATACAAAGAAATATCATGTTTGTTTGCCGCAGTTCCTCTAGCTTTCTCCCTAGAAAATACAAATATGTTCAGCTGGTGACTCCAGGTGGAACAAATTACTGTATCCAAGCTCAAAATAAAATATTCCCAGATAAAAAACATTCAAAATAATAAATTCCGTGGATAATATCAGGAATACACTAACACAGAGGCTGTAGCAATATCTGGGATTGAGTTAGCCAAAACTAAACTGGATATTTCCGGTTTCATCCAGTTATATCCGGACAAACTAGTGTGGAATCCCTGTGCAATGGACCGAGAAAATCAGCTTCCAAACGTTTTTGGAGAAAAGCAAAGTCTTTTCGTTAGGCAAGTGCATAAAATGTCATCGATACAAACAGAAATATCATGTTTGTTTGCCGCACTTCCTCTAGCTTTGTCCCTAGAAAATACGAATGTGTAGAGCTGGTGACTCCGTGTAGAACCAATTACTCTATCCAGCTCACAATAAAATATTCACCGATAAAAAACATTAAAACCAATAAAGTCCATCGATAAAATCCAGAAAATACAAACACAGAGGCTTTTAAAATATTAGGATTGAGTTAGCCAAACAAAACAGGATATTTCTGGTTTCATCCAGTCATATCCGGACAAAGTTTTGTGGAATTCGTATGCAATGGATCGAGAAAATCACAGTAGAAATGGTTTTGGAGAAAAGCAATGTCTTTTCGTTAGGCAAGTGCATAAAATGTCATCTATACAAACAGAAATATCATGTTTGTTTATCGCCGTTCCTCTAGCTTTCTCCCTAGAAAATATGAATGTGTGGAGCTGGTGTCTCCTTTTGGAACCATTTACTGTATCCAAGCTCAAAAAAAAAATGTTCCCCTATAACAAACATTAAAAAAATAAAGTCCATCGATAATATCCAGAAAACACAAATACAGAGGCTGTAGCAATGTCTGGGATTGTGTTAGCCAAAACACAACTGGATATTTTTGTTTTCATCCAGTCATATCCGGACAAACTGGTGTGGAATTCATATGCAAAGGACCGAGAAAATCAGAGTACAAATGTTTTTGGAGAAAAGCAATGTATTTCCTTAGGCAAGTGCATAATATGTCATGGATAGAAACAGAAATATCATGTTTGTTTGCCGCAGTTCGTCTAGCTTTCTCCCTAGAAAATATGAATGTGTAGAGCTGGTGTCTCCATGTGGAACCAAACCGTGATTCCAAGCACAAAATTAAATATTCCCTGTTAAAAAAATTCAAAACAATAAAATCCGTGGATAATATCAGGAATACACAAACACAAAGGCTGTAGCAATATCGGGGATTCAGTTAGGCAAAACAAAACCAGACATTTCCGGTTCCATCCAGTCACATCCGGACAAACTGGTTTGGAATTCATATGCAATGGACCGAGAAAATCACAGTACAAATGGTTGTGGTTAAAAGCAAAGTCTTTTCCTTAGGCAACTGAATAAAATGTCATCTATACAAACAGAAATATCATGTTTGTTTACCGCAGTTCATGTTTGTTTACCGCAGGTGTCCCCATGATGTACCAATTAGTGTTTCTACAGTACAAAATTAAATGTTCCCTGATAAAAACATTCGAAACCATAAAGTCCATCGATAATATTCAGACAACATAAACACAGAGGCCTTCACAATATTTCGGATTGAGTTAGCCAAAACAAAACCGGATATTTCTGGTTTCATCCAGTCATATCCGGACAAACTCTTGTGGAATTCCCATGCAATGGACCGAGAAAATCACAGTAAAAATGTTTTGCGGAAAAGCAAAGTCTTTTCGTTAAGCAAGTGCATAAAATGTCATCTTTATAAACAGAACTATCATGTTTGTTTGCCGCAGTTCCTCTAGCTTTCTCGCTAGAAAAACTAATGTGTAGAGCTGGTGTCTCCATGTGGAACAAATTAGTGTTCCCAGAACAAAATTAAATATTCCCTGATAAAAAACATTCAAAAAAATAAAGTCCATGGATAATATCAGGAATACACAAACACAGAGGTTGTAGCAATATCTGGGATTGAGTTAGCCAAAACACAACCAGATATTTCCGCTTTTATCCAGTCATATCTGGAAAAACTGTGTGGAATTCGTGTGAAATGGAACGAGAAAATCACAGTAAAAATGGTTTTGGAGAGAAGCAAAGTCTTTTCGTTAGGCAACTGCCTAAAATGTCATCGATACAAAGAAATATCATGTTTGTTTGCCACAGTTCCTCTAGCTTTCTCCCTAGAAAATACAAATATGTTCAGCTGGTGACTCCAGGTGGAACAAATTACTGTATCCAAGCTCAAAATAAAGTATTCCCAGATAAAAAACATTCAAAATAATAAATTCCGTGGATAATATCAGGAATACACTAACACAGAGGCTGTAGCAATATCTGGGATTGAGTTAGCCAAAACTAAACTGGATATTTCCGGTTTCATCCAGTCATATCCGGACAAACTAGTGTGGAATTCCTGTGCAATGGACCGAGAAAATCAGCTTCCAAACGTTTTTGGAGAAAAGCAAAGTCTTTTCGTTAGGCAAGTGCATAAAATGTCATCGATACAAACAGAAATATCATGTTTGTTTGCCGCACTTCCTCTAGCTTTGTCCCTAGAAAATACGAATGTGTAGAGCTGGTGACTCCGTGTGGAACCAATTACTCTATCCAAGCTCACAATAAAATATTCACCGATAAAAAACATTAAAACCAATAAAGTCCATCGATAAAATCCAGAAAATACAAACACAGAGGCTTTCAAAATATTAGGATTGAGTTAGCCAAACAAAACAGGATATTTCTGGTTTCATCCAGTCATATCCGGACAAAGTTTTGTGGAATTCGTATGCAATGGATCGAGAAAATCACAGTAGAAATGGTTTTGGAGAAAAGCAAAGTCTTTTCGTTAGGCAAGTGCATAAAATGTCATCTATACAAACAGAAATATCATGTTTGTTTATCGCCGTTCCTCTAGCTTTCTCCCTAGAAAATATGAATGTGTGGAGCTGGTGTCTCCTTTTGGAACCATTTACTGTATCCAAGCTCAAAAAAAAAAATGTTCCCCTATAACAAACATTAAAAAAATAAAGTCCATCGATAATATCCAGAAAATACAAACACAGAGGCTTTCACAATATTTCAGATTGAGATACCCAAAACACAACCGGATATTTCCCGTTTCATCCAGTAATATCCGGAGAAAGTGGTGTGGAATTCGTATGCAATGGACCGAGAAAATCACAGTAAAATTGGTTTTGGAAAAAAGCAAAGTCTTTTCGTTAGATAAGTGTATAAAATGTCATCTATACAAACAGAAATATCATGTTGGTTTGTCGCAGTTCCTCTAGCTTTAACCCTAGAAAATACGAATGTGTGGAGCTGGTGTCCCCATGATGAACCAATTTGTGTTTCAAAGGTACAAAATGTAATGTTCCCTGATAATAACATTCAATGCAATAAAGTCCATCGATAATATCCAGAAAACACAAACACAGAGGCTGTAGCAATATCTGGGATTGAGTTAGCGAAAACACAACTGGATATTTTTGTTTTAATCTAGTCATATCTGGATAAACTGGTGTGGAATTCATATGCAATGGACCGAGAAAATCAGAGTACAAATGGTTTTGGAGAAAAGCAACGTCTTTTCGTTAGATAAGTGCATAAAATGTCATCTATACAAACAGAAATATCATGTTTGTTTACCGCAGTTCCTTTAGCTTCCTAGAAAATAGAAATTTGTAGAGCAGGTGTCCCCATGATGAACCAATTAGTGTTTCTACGGTACAAAATTAAATGTTCCCTGATAAAAACATTCGAAACCTTAAAGTCCATCGATAATATTCAGACAACACAAACACAGAGGCCTTCACAATATTTCGGATTGAGTTAGCCAAAACAAAACCGGATATTTCTGGTTTCATCCAGTCATATCCGGACAAACTGGTGTGTAATTCGTATGCAATGGACCAAGAAAATCACAGTACAAATGGTTTTGGAGAAAAGCAAAGTCTTTTCGTTAGGCAAGTGCATAAAATGTCATCTTTACAAACAGAAATATCATGTTTGTTTGCTGCAGTTCCTCTTGTATTCTCCCTAGAAAATACGAATGTGTGGAGCAGGTGTCTTCTTGTGGAACCAATTACTGTATCCAAGCTCAAAATAAAATGTTCCCCGAAAACAAACATGAAAACAATAAAGTCCGTTGACAATATCCAGTAAACACAAACACAGAGACTGTAACAATATCTGGGCTTTAGTTAGCCAAAACACAAATGGATATTTTTGTTTTCATCCAGTCATATCCGGACAAACTGGTTTGGAGTTCCCATGCAAAGGACTGAGAAAATCAGCATACAAATGTTTTTGGAGAAATGCAACGTATTTCGTTAGACAAGTGCATAAAATGTCATCGATAGAAACAGAAATATCATGTTTGTTTTCCACAGTTCCTCTAGCTTTCTCCCTAGAAAATACAAATGTGTGGAGCTGGTGTCCCCATGATGAACCAATTAGTGTTTCTAGGGTACAAAATGAAATGTTCCCTGATAAAAACATTCAATACAATAAAGTCCATCGATAATATCCAGAAAACACAAACACAGAGGCTTTCACAATATTTCTGATTTAGTTAGCCAAAACACAACCGGATATTTCCCGTTTCATCCGGTAATATCCGGAGAAAGTGGTGTGGAATTCGTATGCAATGGCCTGAGAAAATCATAGTAAAAATGGTATTGGGGAAAAGCAAAGTCTTTTCGTTAGGTAAGTGCGTAAAATGTCATCTATACAAACAGAAATATCATGTTTGTTTGCCGCAGTTCCTCTAGCTTTCTCCCTAGAAAATAATAATGTGTAGAGCTGGTTTCTCTATGTCTAACCAATTAGTGATTCCAAGCACAAAATTAAATGTTTCCTGATAACAAATATTCAAAACTGTAAAGTCCCTGGATAATATCCAGTGAACACAAACAAAGAGGCTGTAGCAATATCTGGGATTGAGTTAGCCAAACACAACTGCATATTTTTGTTTTCATCCAGTCATATCCGGATAAACTGCTGTGGATTTCATATGCAATGGACCGAGAAAATCAGAGTACAAATGGTTTTGGAGAAAAGCAACATCTTTTCATAAGGCAAGTGCATAAAATCAACGATAGAAACAGAAATATCATGTTTGTTTGCCGCAATTCCTCTAGCTTTCTCCCTAGCAAATACGAATGTGTAGAGTGGTGTCTCCATGTGGAACCATTAGTGTTTCCGAGCACAAAATTAAATGTTCCCTGATAAAAAATATTCAAAACAATAAAATCCGTAGATAATATCAGGAATAGACAAACAAAAAGGCTGTAGCAATATCTGGGATTGAGTTATCCAAAACAAAACCGGAGATTTCCGGTTCCATTCAGTCATATCAGGACAAACTGGTGTGGGATGCGTATGCAATGAACCAAGAAATCACAGTACAAATGGTTTTGGAGAAAAGCAAAGTCTTTTCATTAGGCAACTGAATAAAATGTCATCTATACAAACAGAAATATCATGTTTGTTGCCGCAGTTCCTCTAGCTTTCTAATTACAAAATACGAATATGTAGAGCTGAGGTCTCCAGGTGAAATCAATTACTGTATCCAAGCTCAAAATAAATTTTCGCTGATAAAAAACATTGAAAACAATAAAGTCCAACGATAATATCCAGAAAATACAAACACAGAGGCTTTCAGAATATTTCAGATTGAGTTAGCCAAAAGACAACCGGATATTTCTGGTTTCATCGTCATATCCAGAGAAAGTGTTGTGGAATTCGCATGCAATGGACCCAGAAAATCACAGTACAAATGGTTTTTGGGAAAAGCAAAGTCTTTTCCTTAGGCAAGAGCATAAAATGTCATCGATACAAACAGAAATATCATGTTTGTTTGCCGCAGTTCCTCTATCTTTCTCCCTACAAAAACGAATGTGTGGAGCTGGTTTCTCCTTGTGGAACCAATTACTGTATCCAAGCTCAAAATAAAATGTTCCCCAATGAAAAACATTGAAAACAATAAAGTACATCGATAATATCCAGAAAATACAAACACAGAGGCTTTCACAATATTTCAGATTGAGATACCCGAAACACAACCGGATATTTCCCGTTTCATCCAGTAATATCCGGAGAAAGTGGTGTGGAATTCGTATGCAATGGCCCGAGAAAATCACAGTAAAAATGGTTTTGGGGAAAAGCAAAGTATTTTCGTTAGATAAGTGCATAAAATGTCATCTATACAAACAGAAATATCATGTTTGTTTACCGCAGTTCCTCTAGCTTTCTCCCTAGAAAAAAGGAATGTGTAGAGCTGGTTTCTCCTTGTGGAACCAATTACTGTATCCAAGCTCAGAATAAAATGTTCCCCGAAAACAAACATGAAAACAATAAAGTCCGTTGACAATATCCTGCAAACACAAACACAGAGGCTGTAACAATATCTGGGATTGAGTTAGCCAAAACACAAATGGATATTTTTGTTTTCATCCAGTCATATCCGGACAAACTGGTGTGGAGTTCCCATGCAAAGGACCGAGAACATCAGCATACAAACGTTTTTGGAGAAAAGCAACGTATTTCGTTAGGCAAGTGCATAAATATCATCGATAGCAACAGAAATATCATGTTTGTTTGCCGCAGTTCCTCTAGCTTTCTCCCTAGAAAATACAAATGTGTGGAGCTGGTGTCCCCATGATGAACCAATTAGCGTTTCTAGGGTACAAAATTAAATGTTCCCTGATAAAAACATTCAATACAATAAAGTCCATCGATAATATCCAGAAAACACAAACACAGAGGCTTTCACAATATTTCTGATTTAGTTAGCCAAAACACAACCGGATATTTCTGGTTTCACCAGTCATATCCGGACAAACAGGTGTGGAATTCGTATGCAATGGTCCAAGATAATCACAGTACAAATGGTTTTGGAGAAAAACAAAGTCTTTTCGTGAGGCAAGTGCATAAAATGTCATCTATACAAACAGAAATATCATGTGTGTTTGCCGCAGTTCCTCTAGCTTTGTCCCTAGAACATATGAATGTGTAGAGCAGTTGTCCCCATGATGAACCAGTTAGTGTTTCTATGGTACAAAATTAAATGTTCCCTGATAAAAACATTCGAAACCATAAAGTCCATCGATAATATCCAGAAAACACAAACACAGAAGCTTTCACAATATTTCGGATTGCGTTAGCCAAAACACAACCGAATATTTCTGGTTTCATCCAGTCATATCGGACAACGTGGTATGGAATTCTTTTGCAATGGATCGGGAAAATCACAGTAAAAATGGTTTTGGGAAAAGCAAAGTCTTTTCGTTAGGCAAGTGCATAAAATGTCATCGAGACAAACAGAAGTATCATGTTTGTTTGCCGCAGTTCCTCTAGCTTTCTCCCATGAAAATACGAATGTATAGAGCTGGTGTCCCCATGTGGAACCAATTAGTGTATCTATGGTTCAAAATTAAATGTTCCCTGATAAAAACATTGAAAACAATAAAGTCCATCGATAATATCCAGAAAACACAAACCCAGAGGCTTTCACAATATTTCAGATTGAGTTAGCCAAAACAAAATAGGATATTTCTGGTTTCATTCAGTCATATCCGGACAAACTGGTGTGGAATTCGAATGCAATGGACAAAGAAAATACAGTAAAAATGGATTTGGGGAAAAGCAAAGTCTTTTCGTTAGGCAAGTGCATAAAATGTCATCTATACAAACAGAAATATCATATTTGTTTTCCGCAGTTCCTCTAGCTTTCTCAATAGAAAATACGAATGTTTAGAGCTGGTGTTCCCATGATGAACCAATTAGTGTTTCAACGGTACAAAATTAAATGTTCCCTGATAAAAACATTCAAAACAATAAAGTCCATCAATAATATCCAGAAAACACAAACACAGAGGCTTTCACAATATTTCAGATTGAGTTAGGCAAAACACAACCGGATATCTGGTTTCATCCAGTCATATCCGGACAATGTAGTATGGAATTCGGATGCAATGGACCAAAAAAATCACAGTAAAAATAGTTCTGGAGAAAAGCAAAGTCTTTTCGTTCGGCAAGTGCATAAAATGTCATCGATACAAACAGAAATATCATGTTTGTTTGTCGCCGTTCCTCTAGCTTTCTCCCTAGAAAATACGAATGTGTAGATCTGGTGTTTCCATGATGAACCAATTAGTGTTTCTATGGTGCAAAATTAAATGTTCCCTGATAAAAAACATTCAAAACAAGAAAGTCTGTTGATAATATCCAGCTAACACAAACAGAGAGGCTGTCGCAATATCTGGAATTGAGTTAGCCAAAACACAACCGGATATTTCCGGTTTTATCCAGTCATATCTGGACAAACTGGTGTGGAATTCGTATGCAATGGACCGAGAAAATCACATTACAAATGGTTTTGGAGAAAAACAATGTCTTTACGTTAGTCAAGTGCATAAAATGTCATCTATACAAACAGAAATGTCATGTTTTTTGTCCCATTTCCTCTAGCTTTCTCCCTATAAAATACGAATGTGTGGAGCTGGTGTCTCCATGTGGAACCAATTAGTGTTCCAAGAACAAAATTAAATGTTCCCTAATAAAAAAACATTCAAAACAATAAACTCCATCGGTAATTTCCAGAAAACACAAACACAGAGGCTTTCTGAATATTTCTCATTCAGTTGGCCATAACACAACAAGATATTTCTGGTTTCATCCCGTCATATTCGGACAAAGTGGTTTGGAATTCGTATGCAATGGACCGAGAAAATCACAGTACAAATGGTTATGGAGAAAAGCAAAATCTTTTCGTTAGGCAAGTGCATAAAATGTCATCTATAAAAACAGAAATATCATGTTTGTTTGCCGCACTTCCTCTAGCTTTCTGCCTAGAAAATACGAATGTGTAGAGCTGGTGTCTCCATGTGGAAACAATTAGTGTTTCAACGGTACAAAATGAAATGTTCCCTGATAAAAAACATTCAAAACAATAAAGTCTGTGGATAATATCTGGAATACAGAAACACGGAGGCTGTAGCCATTACTGGGATTGAGTTAGCCAAAACACAATCGGATATTTCTGCTCACATCCAGGTACAAAATTAAATGTTCCATGATAAAAAACATTCAAAACCAGAAAGTCCATTTATAATATCAGGAAAACACAAACATAGAGGATGTAGCAATATCAGGGATTGAGTTAATTAAAACAAAACCGGATATTTCAGGTTCTATCCAGTCATATGTGGTGAACTGGTGTGAAAGTAGTATGCAATGGAACGAAAAATCACATTACAATTGGTTTTGTAGAAAAGCAAAGTATTTTCGTTAGGCAAGTGCATAAAATGTCATCTGTACAAACAGAAATATCATCTTTGTTTGCCGCAGTTCCTCTAGCTTTCTCCCTAGAAAATACGAATGTGTAGAGGTGGTGTCACCATGTGGAACCAATTACTGTATACAAGCACAAAATTAAATGTTCCATGATAAAAAACATTCAAAAAAATAAACTCCATCTGTAATATCCTGAAAACACAAACACATAGGCTTTCACCATACTTCGGATTGAGTTAGCCAAAACAAAATTTGATATTTCTGTTTTCATCCAGTCATAACCGAACAAACTGGTGTCGAATTCGTACGCAATGCACTGAGCAAATTAGAGTAAAAATGGTTTTGGAGAAAAGTGAAGTCTTGTCATTAGGAAACTGCATAAAATATCATCTATACAAACAGAAATATCATGTTTCTTTTTCGCAGTTCCTCTAGCTTTCTCCCTAGTAAATATGAATGTGTAGAGCTGGTGTCTCCGTGTGGAACCAATTGCTGTATCCAAGCTCAAAATAAAATGTTCCCCCCCCCCAAAAAAAACAACAACAACATTCAAAACAATAAAGTCCGTGGATAATATCAGGAATACACTAACACAGAGGCTGTAGCAATATCTGGGATTGAGTTAGCCAAAACACAACCGGATATTTCCGGTTTCATCCAGTCATATCCGGACAAACTGGTGTGGAATTCGTATGCAATGGACCGAGAAAATCACAGTAAAAATGATTTTGGAGAAAAGCAACATATTTTCTTTAGTCAAGTGCATAAAATGTCATCTACACAAACAGAAATAACATGTTTGTTTGTCGCAGTTCCTCTAGCTTTCTCCCTGGAAAATAAGAATGTGTAGAGCTGGTGTCTCCATGTGGAACCAATTACTGTATCCAAGCTCAAAAAAAAAAATGTTCCCCGAAAAAAAAAAAAAACTTCAAAACAATAAAGTCTGTGGATAATATTAGGAATACACAAACACAGACGCTGTAGCAATATCTGGGATTGAGTTAGCCAAAAAAAAAAAAAAAAAAAAAAAAAAAAAACGAGATATTTCCTTTTGCATCCAGTCATATCCGGAAAAACGGTTGTGGAAATCGTATGCAATGGACCGAGAAAATCACAGTAAAACTGGTTTTGGAGAAAAGCAAAGTCTTTTCATTAGGGAAGTGCTTAAAATGTCATCGATACAAACAGTAATATCATGTTTGTTTGCCACAGTTCCTCTAGCTTTCTCCCTAGAAAATACGAATGTGTAGAGCTTGTGTCTCCATGTGGAACCAATTAGTGTTTCCAAGCACACAATTAAATGTTCCCTGATAAAAAACATTCAAAACAATAAAATCCATGGATAATATCAGGAATACACAAACACAGATGCTGTAGCAATATCGGGATTGAGTTAGCCAAAACAAAATTGGTAATTTCTGGTTTCATCCAGTCATATCCGGTAAACTGGGGTGGAATTCGTATGCAATGGACCGTGAAAATCACAGTAAAACTGGTTTTGGAGAAAAGCAAAGTCTTTTCGTTAGGCAAGTGCATAAAATGTCATCGATACAAACAGAAATATCATGATTGTTTGGCGCAGTTCCTTTAGCTTTCTCCCTAGAAAGTAGGAATATGTAGCTCTAGTGTCTCCACCTGTTCCCTGATAAAAAAAATACATAACAGTAAAGTCCATGGATAATATCAGGAATACACAAACACAGAGGCTGTAGCAATATCTGGGATTGAGTTAGCCAAAATAAAACCGGATATTTGCGGTTTCATATAGTCATATCCGGACAAAGTGGTGTGGAATTCGTATGCAGTGTACAAAAAAATCACAGTAAAAATGGCTTTGCAGAAAACCAATGTCTTTTCATTAGGGAAGTGCATAAAATGTCATCTTTACAAACAGAAATATCATGTTTGTTTGCCACAATTCCCTAGCTTTCTCCCTAGAAATACGAATACGTAGAGCTGGTGTCTCCATGTGGAACCAATTACTGTATCCAATCTGAAAATAAAATGTTCAAACAAACAGGGTGTTTCTTTTTGTATAGATGGCATTTTATTCACTTCACTAAGGAAAAGATGTTGCTTTTCTCCAAAATCATTTTTACTGTGATTTTCTCGGTCCATTGCATACGAATTCCAAACCAGTGTGCCCGGATATGACTGGATGAAACCAGAAATATCCGGTTTTGTTTTGGCTAACTCAATCGGAGATTTTGCTACTGCCTCTGTGTTTGTGTATTCCTGCTATTATTCACTGACTTTATTGATTTGAATGTTTTTTATCAGGGAACATTTTATTTTGATCTTGGAAACACTAATTTGTTCCACATGGAGACACCAGCTCTACACATTCCTATTTCCTAGGGAGAAAGCTAGAGGAACTGCCGCAAACAAACATGATATTTCTGTTTGTATCGATGACATTTTATGCATGTGCCTAACGAAAAGACTTTACTTTTCTCCAAAACCATTTGTACTGTTATTTCTCATTCCTTTGCATATGAATTCCACACCAGTTTGTCCGGATATGACTGGATGTAACCGGAAATATCCGGTTGTTTTTTGGCTAAGTCAATCCCAGATATTGCTACAGTCTCTGTGTTTGTGTATTCCTGATATTATCCACGGACTTTATTGTTTTGAATGTTTTTTTTTTTATTAGGGATCATTTAACTTTGTGCTGCGAAACACTAATTGGTTCCACATGGAGACACCAGCTCTACACATTCCTATTTTCTAGGGGGAAAGCTAGAGGAACTGCGGAAACAAACATGATATTTCTGTTTGTATAGTTGACATTTTATGCACTTTCCTAACGAAAAGACTTTGCTTTTCTCCAAAACCATTTTTACCGTGATTTTCTCGGTCCATTGCATCCAAATTCCACACCAGTTTGTCCGGATATGACTGGATGAAACCGGAAATATCAGGTTTTGTTTTGGCTAACTCAATCCCATATATTACTACAGCCTCTGTGTTTGTGTTTTCTCTATATTATCAACGGACTTTATTGTTTTGAAAGTTTATATCAATAGGTGCCTATATCAAGAATTTGGAAAGGCACCAAATAGATGAGCTTTCAAGTCATCTCAAGGATCTAGAAAATCTGCAGCAAACCAAACCCAAACCCAGTAGGAGAAGAGAAATAATTAAAATCAGAGAAGAAATCAACAGGATTGAATCCAAAAAAAATTACAAAAAATCAGCCAAACGAGGAGCTGGTTTTTTGAAAAAATAAACAAAATTAACACCCCATTGGCCCAACTAATTAAAAAAAGAAGAGAAAAGACCCAAATCAATAGGATCAGAGATGAAATGGGAAACGTAACAACAGACGCCACAGAAATAAAAAGAATCATCAGAAATTACTACAAGGACTTGTATGCCAGCAAACAGGGAAATCTATCAGAAATGTACAGATTCTTGGACACATACAACCTCCCTAAATTGAGCCAGGAAGACATAGAAAACCTAAACAGACCAATAACTGACACAGAAATTGAAGCAGTAATAAAGGCCCTCCCAACAAAGAAAAGCCCAGGGCCAGATGGATTCACTGCTGAGTTCTACCAGACATTTAGAGAAGAACTAACTCCAATTCTTCTCAAACTATTCAGAACAATCGAAAAAGAGAGAATCCTCCCAAATTCTTTCTATGAAGCCACCATCACCTTAATTCCTAAGCCAGAAAGAGACGCAATATTGAAAGAGAATTACAGACCAATATCCCTGATGAACATAGATGCAAAAATACTCAATAAAATTCTGTCCAATAGAATGCAACAACACATCAGAAAGATCATCCACCCAGACCAAGTGGGATTCATCCCCGGTATGCAGGGATGGTTAAACATTCGCAAAACAATCAACGTAATACACTACATTAACAGACTGCAGAAGAAAAACCATATGATTCTCTCAATAGACGCAGAGAAAGCATTTGATAAAATACAACACCCTTTCATGATGAAAACTCTAAGCAAACTGGGTATGGAAGGAACATTCCTTAATATAATCAAAGCAATATATGAAAAACCCACGGCCAACATCCTATTGAATGGGGAAAAGTTGGAAGCATTTCCACTGAAATCTGGTACCAGACAGGGATGCCCACTCTCAACACTGCTATTCAATATAGTTCTGGAAGTTTTGGCCAGAGCTATTAGGCAAGAAAAAGAAAGAATCAATATCATCAAAATGTCTATTCTCCCAAAAGCAATTTATACATTCCATGCAATACTCATCAAGATCCCGAAGACCTTCTTCTCAGATCTGGAAAGAATGATGCTGAAATTCATATGGAGACACAGAAGACCTCGAATAGCGAAAGCAATCCTGTACAACAAAAACAAAGCCGGAGGCATAACAATACCTGATTTTAGGACATACTACAGGGCAGTTGTTATCAAAACAGCATGGTACTGGTACAGAAACAGATGGATAGACCAATGGAACAGAATAGAAACACCAGAAATCAATCCAAACATCTACAGCCAACTTATATTTGACCAAAGATCCAAATCTAATCCCTGGAATAAGGACAGTCTATTCAATAAATGGTGCTGGGAAAATTGGATTTCCACGTGCAGAAGCTTGAAGCAAGACCCATACCTTTCACCTTACACAAAAATTCACTCAACATGGATTAAAGACTTAAATCTACGACCCGAAACCATCAGATTATTAGAGAGCATTGGAGAAACCCTGCAAGATATAGGCACAGGCAAAGACTTCCTGGAAAATACTCCAACAGCACAGGCAGTCAAAACCAAAATTAACATTTGGGATTGCATCAAATTGAGGAGTTTCTGTACTTCAAAAGAAACAGTCAGGAAAGTGAAGAGGCAACCAACAGAATGGGAAAAAATATTCGCAAACTATACTACAGATAAAGGATTGATAACCAGAATCTACAAAGAAATCAAGAAAATCCACAACAACAAAACAAACAACCCACTTAAGAGATGGGCCGAGGACCTCAATAGACATTTTTCGAAAGAGGAAATCCAAATGGCCAACAGACACATGAAAAAATGTTCAAGATCACTAGCAATCAGAGAAATGCAAATCAAAACCACAATGAGGTTCCATCTCACCCCGGTGAGAATGGCTCACATTCAGAAATCTACCAACAACAGATGCTGGAGAGGATGTGGGGAAAAAGGGACACTAACCCACTGTTGGTGGGAATGCAAACTGGTTAAGCCACTATGGAAGTTTGTCTGGAGATTCCTCAGAAACCTGAACATAACCCTACCATACAACCCAGCCATCCCACTCCTTGGAATTTACCCAAAGGAAATTAATTTGGCAAATAAAAAAGCCATCTGCACATTAATATTTATTGCAGCTCAATTCACAATAGCTAAGACCTGGAACCAACCCAAATGCCCATCAACAGTAGACTGGATAAAGAAATTATGGGACATGTACTCCATAGAATACTATACAGCAGTAAGAAACAACGAAACCCAGTCATTTGCAACAAGATGGAGCAATCTGGAAAACATCATGCTGAGTGAATTAAGCCAGTCCCAAAGAGAAAAATATCATTTGTTTTCCCTGATCGGTGACAACTGAGCGCCAAAGGGGAAACCTGTTGAAGTGAAATGGACACTATAAGCAACAATGAACTGATCAGTTCCTGTCCTGACTTTAGATGTACAATGTAATACTTTATCCTTTTTAGTATTTGTTGTTGTTGTTGTTGTTCTAGTACTAGTGGTTGAACTCTGTAATTAACACACAATTATTCTTAGGTGTTTAAATTTTAACTGAAAAGTGATCCCTGTTAAATCTAAGAGTGGAAAAAGAGAGGGAGGAGATGAACAATTTGGAACATGCTCAATCGGACTGGCCACAAATGGTGGAGTTAGAAATGTGCCAGGGGATTCCAACACAATCCCATCAAGATGGCATGTACCAATGCCATCGCACTAGTCCAAGTGATCAATTTCAGCTCACAATTGATAGCTCTGATAGGTCTAAGAGTCAAAGAGATCACACAAACAAGACAAGTATCTGCTAATACTAACTGATAGAACTAAAAAGGGAGAGAAAGATCCAACATGGGAAGTGGGATACACAGCAGACTCATAGAATGGCAGATGTCCTAAACAACACTCTGGCCTCAGAATCAGCCCTCAAGGCATTCGGATCTGGCGGAAGAGCCCATGAGAGTATAGCAGGCATGGAAAGCCGAGATATCATGGAAAAAAAAAAGGACCTAAATGAATGATCTTTGCGAGTGAGATCCCAGTGGATAGAATGGGGCCATCAAAGAAGGAGGTACCCTTCTCCGAAGGGAGGAAAGAACTTCCACTTTGACTATAACCCTATCGGAATAAGATCAAAGTCAGCGAACTCTAAAGGCTTCCATAGCCCTGGCAACTCATGACTAGAGCCTAGGGAGATTACTGACGCCATGAACAGGAGTGTCAAATTGTTAAATCAGCAACAGGAGTCACTGTGTACTTACACCCCATGTGGGATCTGTCCCTAATGTGTCGTCTAAAGCCAAGTGATGCTATAACTAGTACTGAAACAGTATTTTTATACTTTGCGTTTCTGTGTGGGCACAAACTGATGAGGTCTTTACTAATTATATACTGAAGTGATCTTCTGTATATAAAGAGAATTGGAAATGAAAAAAAAAAAAACAACCTAGTGTTAAAATGGAAATGGCATAGAAAATTAATTAATTTGAAAAAAAAATTATGTAGGGTCTCTGTCTTTAATGTACTATACATTGCTATTTAATGCTATAATTAGTAATCCAATGTAGTTTTTTCACTTTATGTTGCTATATGGGCAAAATGTTGAAATCTTTACCTAATATATACTAAACTGATCTTCTGTATACAAAGAGAATTGAAAATGAATCTTTACATGAATGGAAGGGGACAGGGAGTGGGAAAGGGGAGGGTTGCGGGTGGGAGGGAAGTTATGGGAGGGGGGAAGCCATTGTAACCCATAAGCTATACTTTGGAAATTTATATTCATTAAATAAAAGTTTAATAAAAAAATAAAAAAGAATGTGTAGAGCAGGTGTCCTCATGAAGAACAAATTAGTGTTTCTATGGTACAAAAATAATGTTCCCTGATAAAAATATTCAAAACAATAAAGTCCATCGATGATATTCTGAAAACACAAACACAGAGGCTTTCACAATATTTCGGATTGAGTAAGCCAAAACACAACCGGATATTTCTGGTGTCATCCAGTCATATCTGGAAAAAGTCGTTTTGAATTCGGATGCAATGGACCAAGAAAATCACAGTGAAAATGGTTTTGGAGAAAAGCAAAGCCATTTCGTGCGGCAAGTGCATAACATATCATCTATACAAACAGAAATATCATGTTTGTTTGATGCAGTTCCTCTTGTATTCTCCCTAGAAAATACGAATGTGTAGATCTGGTGTCTACATGTGGAACCAATTATTGTTTCCAAGATCAAAATAAAATGTTCCCTGATAAAAAACATTCATATCAATAATGTCCGTGGATAATATCAGGAATACACAAACACAGAGGCAGTAGCAATATCTGGGATTGGATTAGCCAAAACACAACCAGATATTTCTGGTTTCATCCAGTCATATCCGGACAAACTGGTGTGGAATTTGTATGAAGTGTACGGAGAAATCAGAGAAAAATGGTTTTGGAGAAAAGCAAAATCTTTTCGTTAGGCAAGTGCATAAAATGTCATCGATACAAACAGAAACATCATGTTTGTTTGCCGCAGTTCCTCTAGCTTTCTCCCTAGAAAATAGGAATATGTAGAGCTGGTGTCCCAATGATGAACCAATTAATGTTTCATAGTACAAATTTAAATGTTCCCTGATAAAAACATTCAAAACAATAAAGTCCATCGATAATATCCAGAAAACACAAACACAGAAACACACAATATTTCGCATTGTGTTAGCGAAAACACAAACGGATATTTCTGGTTTCATCCAGTCATATCCGGAAAAAGTCGTTTGGAATTCGGATGCAATGGACCCAGAAAATCACAGTAAAAATGGTTTTGGAGAAAAGCAAAGTCTTTTCATTAGGCAAGTGCATAAAATGTCATCTATACAAACAGAAATATCATGTTTGTTTGCCGCATTTCCTCTAGCTTTCTCCCTAGAAAATACGAATGTATAGAACTGGTGTCTCCATGTGGAATCAATTAGTGTTTCCAGGAGCAAAATTAAATGTTCCCCAATAAAAAAATTGAAAACAATAAAATCAGTTGATAATATCAGGAATACACAAACACAGAGGCTGTAGCAATATATTGGACTGAGTTAGGCAAAACACAACCAGATATTTCTGGTTTCATCCAGTCATATCCGGACAAACTGGTGTGGAATTCGTATGAAGTGTACGGAGAAATCACAGAAAAATGGTTTTGGAGAAAAGCAAAATCTTTTCGTTAGGCAAGTGCATAAAATGTCATCGATACAAACAGAAACATCATGTTTGTTTGCCGCAGTTCCTCTAGCTTTCTCCCTAGAAAATAGGAATGTGTAGAGCTGGTGTCCCAATGATGAACCAATTAATGTTTCATGGTACAAATTTAAATGTTCCCTGATAAAAACATTCAAAACAATAAAGTCCATCGATAATATCCAGAAAACACAAACACAGAAACACAAAATATTTCGCATTGTGTTAGCCAACACACAAACGGATATTTCTGGTTTCATCCATTCATATCCGGAAAAAGTCGTTGGGAATTCAGATGCAATGGACCCAGAAAATCACAGTAAAAATGGTTTTGGAGAAAACCAAAGTCTTTTCGTTAGGCAAGTGCATAAAATGTCATCGATACAAACAGAAATATCATGTTTGTTTGCCACAGTTCCTCTAGCTTTCTCCCTAGAAAATACGAATATGTTCAGCTGGTGTCTCCATGTGGAACCAATTACAGTATCCACGCTCAAAATAAAATATTATCCGATAAAAAATATTCAAAACAATAAAGTCCATCAATGATATCCAGAAAACACAAACACAGAGGCTTTCACAATATTTCGGGTTGAGTTAGCCAAAACACAACTGGATATTTCTGGTTTCATCCAGTCATATCCGGAAAAAGTGGTGTGGAATTCAGATGCAATGGACCGAGAAAATCACAGTAAAAATGGTTTTGGAGAAAAGCAAAGTCTTTTCGTTAGGCAAGTGCATAAAATGTCATCTATACAAACAGAAATATCATGTTTGTTTGCCGCATTTCCTCTAGTTTTCTCCCTAGAAAATACGAATATGTTCAGCTGGTGTCTACATGTGGAACCAATTATGTATCCAAGCTCAAAATAAAATATTCCCCGATGAAAAACATTCAAAATTATAAAGTCCTTGGATAATATCAGGAATAAACAAGCACAGAGGCTGTAGCAATATCTGGGATTGAGTTATCCAAAACAAAACCAGATATTTCCGGTTACCTCCAGTCATATCCGGAGAAACTGGTGTGGAATTTGTATCCAATGGACCGAGAAAATCACATTTAAAATGGTTTTGGAGAAAAGCAAACTCTTTTCATTAGGCAAGTGCATAAAATGTCAACTATACAAACAAACATCATGTTTGTTTGCCGCAGTTCCTCTAGCTTTCTCCCTAGAAAATAGGAATGTGTAGAGCTGGTGTCTCCATGTGGAACCAATTAGTTTTTCCAAGCACAAAGTTAAATGTTTCCTGATTAAAAAAAAACATTCAAAAAATTAAAGTCAGTTGATAATATCAGGAATAAACAAACACATAGACTGTAGCAATATCTGGGATTGAGTTAGCCAAAACACAACCGGATATTTCCGGTTACATCCTGTCATATCCGGACAAACTGGTGTGGAATTCGTATGCAAAGGAATGAAAAAATCACAGTAAAAATGGTTTTGGAGAAAAGCAAAGTCTTTTCGTTAGGCAAGTGCATAAAATGTCATCTATACAAAAAGAAACATCCTGTTTGTTTGCCGCATTTCCTCTAGCTTTCTCCCTAGAAAATAGGAATGTGTAGAGCTGGTGTCTCCATGTGGAACCAATTAGTGTTTACAAGATCAAACTAAAATGTTCCTTGATAAAAAATATTCAAACAATAAAGTCCATAGATAATATCAGGAATACACAAACACAGATCCTGCAGCAATATCTAGGATTGATTTAGCCAAAGCACAACCGGATATTTCTGATTCCATCCAGTCATATCCGGAGAAACTGGTGTAGAATTCATATGCAATGGACCGAGAAAATCACAGTAAAAAAGGTTTTGGAGAAAAGCAAAGCCTTTTCCTTAGGCAAGTGCATAAAATGCCATCTATACAAACAGAAATATCATGTTTGTTTGCCGCAGTTCCTCTACCTTTCTCCCTAGAAACACGAACATGTTCAGCTGTTGTCTCCATGTGGAACCAATTAGTGATTCCAAGATCAAAATAAAATGTTCCCTGATAAATAAAACATTCAAATCAATAAAGTCCGTGTATAATATCAGGAATACACAAACACAGAGTCAGTAGCAATATCTGGGATTGAATTAGCCAAAACAAAACCGGATATTTCCACTTTCATCCAGTCATATCCGGACAAACTGCTGTGGAATTCATATGAAGTGTACCGAGAAGTCACAGAAAAATGGTTTTGGAGAAAAGCAAAGTCTTTTCATTAGGCAAGTGCATAAATTGTCATCTATACAAACAGAAATATCATGTTTGTTTGCCACAGTTCCTCTAGCTTTCGCCCTAGAAAATACGAATATGTAGAGCAGGTGTCCTCCTGATGAACCAATTAGTGTTTCTATGGCACAAAATTAAATGTTCCCTGATAAAAACATTCAAAACAATAAATCCATCGATGATATCCAGAAAACACAAACACAGAGGCTTTCACAATATTTCGGTTTGTGTTAACTAAACCACAACCAGATATTTCTGGTTTCATCCAGTCATATCCGGAAAAAGTCGTTTGGAATTCAAATGCATTGGACCGAGAAAATCACAGTGAAAATGGTTTTGGAGAAAAGCAAAGTCTTTTCGTTAGGCAAGTGCATAAAATGTCATCTATACAAACAGAAATATCATGTTTGTTTGCCGCATTTCTTCTAGCTTTCTCCCTAGAAAATAGGAACATGTTCAGCTGGTGTCTCCATGTGGAACCAATTACTGTATCTCAGCTAAAAATATAATGTTCCCCGAAGAAAAACATTCAAAACAATAAATTATGTGGATACTATCCAGAAAACACAAACACAGAGGCTGTAGCAATATCTGGGATTGAGTTATCCAAAACAAAACCAGATATTTCTGGTTTCATCCAGTCATATCCACACAAACTGGTGTGGAATTCGTATGCAATGGACCGAGAAAATCACAGTACAAATGGTTTTGGAGAAAAGCAAAGTCTTTTCATTAAGCAAGTGCATAAAATGTCATCTATACAAACAGAAATATCAATTTTGTTTTCGGCAGTTCCTCTAGATTTCTCCCTAGAAAATACGAATCTGTAGAGCTGGTGTCCCCATGATGAAGCAATTAGTGTTACTACAGTACAAAATTAAATGTCCCCTGAGAAAAACATTCAAAAAATAAAGTCAATCGATAATATCCAGAACACAAACACAAAAACACACAATATTCCGCATTGTGTTAGCCAAAACAAAACCGGATATTTCTGGTTTCATCCAGTCGTATGCGGACAAAACGGTATGGAATTCCTATGCAATAGACCGAGAAAATCACAGTAAAACTGGTTTTGGAGAAAAGCAAAGTCTTTTCGTTAGGCAAGTGCATAAAATGTCATCGATACAAACAGAAATATCATGTTTGTTTGTCTCAGTTCCTCTAGCTTTCTCCCTAGAAAATAGGAATGTGTAGAGCTGTTGTCTCCATGTGGAACCAATTAGTGTTTCCAAGCACACAATTAAATGTTCCCTGATAAAAAACATTCAAAACAATAAAGTCCCTGGATAATATCAGGAATACACAAACACAGAGTCTGTAGCAATATCTGGGATTGAGTTAGCCAAAACACAATTAGATATTTCTGGTTTCATCCAGTCATATCTGGACAAACTGTTGTGGAATTCATATTCAATGGACCGAGAAAATCACAGTAAAAATGGTTTTGGACAAAAGCAAAATCTTTTCGTTAGGCAAGTGCATAAAATGACATCTACAAAAACAGAAATATTATGTTTGTTTGCCACAGTTCCTCTAGCTTTCTCCCTAGAAAATACGAATGTGTAGAGCTGGTGTCCCCATGTGGAACCAATTACTGTATTCAAGCTCTGAATAAAATGTTTCCGATAAAAAACATTCAAACAATAAATTCCATTGATAATATCCAGAAAACACAAACACAGAGGCTGTAGCAATATTTCGGATTGAGTTAGCCAAAACACAACTGGATATTTCTGGTTTCATCCAGTCATATCCAGACAAAGTGGTGTGGAAGTCGTATGCAATGGACCGAGAAAATCACAGTACAAATGGTATGAAGTGTACGGAGAAATCACAGAAAAATGGTGTAGGAGAAAAGCAAAATCTTTTCGTTAGGCAAGTGCATAAAATGTCATCTATACAAACAGAAACATCATGTTTGTGTGCCGCAGTTCCTCTAGCTTTCTCCCTAGAAAATAGGAATGTGTAGAGCTGGTGTCCGCATTTTGTGCCAATTAGTGTTTCAATGGTACAAAATTAAATGTTCTCCCTAGAAAATAGGAATGTGTAGAGCTGTTGTCTCCATGTGGAACCAATTAGTGTTTCCAAGCACACAATTAAATATTCCCTGATAAAAACATTCAAAACAATAAAGTTCGTGGATAATATCAAGAAAACACAAACACAGAGGCTTTCACAATATTTCGGATTGAGTTAGCCAAAACACAACAGGATATTTCTGGTTTCATCCAGTCATATCCGGAAAAAGTTGTTTGGAATTCAGATGCAATGGACCGAGAAAATCACAGTAAAAATGGTTTTGGATAAAAGCAAAGTCTTTTCGTTAGGCAATTACATAAAATATCATCTATACAAACAGAAATATCATGTTTGTTTGCCGCAGTTCCTCTAGATGTCATCTATACAAACAGAAATATCATGTTAGTTTGCCGCAGTTCCTCTAGCTTTTTCCCTTGAAAATACGAATGTGTAGAGCTGGTGTCTCCATGTGGAACCAATTACTGTATCCAAGCTCAAAATATAATGTTCCCTGATAAAAAACTTTCAAAACAAAAAAGTCCGTGGATAATATCAGTAATAGACATACACAGAGGCTGTAGCAATATCAGCGATTGAGTTAGCCTAAACAGAACTGGATATTTCCGCTTTCATCCAGTCATATCCGGACAAACTGATGTGGAATTCGTATGCAATGGACCAAGAAAATCACAGTACAAATGGTTTTGGAGAAACACAAAGTTTTTTCATTAGGCAAGTGCATAAAATGTCATTGATACAGACAGAAATATCATGTTTGTTTGCCGCAGCTCCTCTAACTTTCTCGCTAGAAAATACGAATCTGTAGAGCTGGTGTCCACATGAAGAACCAATCAGTGTTTCAACGGTACACAATTAAATGTTCCCTGATAAAAGCATTCAAAACAATAAACTACATCGATAATATCCAGAAAACACAACACTTAGGCTTTCACAATATTTCCGATTGAGTTAGCCAAAACACAACCGGATATTTCTGGTTTCATCCAGTCATATCCGGAAAAATGGTTTGGAATTCATACGCAATGTAGTGAGAAAATCACAGTACAAATGGTTTTGGAGAAAAGCAAAGTCTTTTCGTTAGGCAACTGCATAAAATGTCATCTATACAAGCAGAAATATCATGTTTGTTTGTAGCCGTTCCTCTTGCTTTCTGCCTAGAAAATACGAATATGTAGAGCTGGTGTATCCATGTGGAACCAATTAGTGTTTCCAAGCACAAAATTAAATGTTCCCTGATAAAAAAACATTCAAAACAATAAACTCCATCAATAATATCCAGAAAACACAAACACAGAGTCTATCACAATATTTCGGATTGAGTTAGCCTAAACACAACCGGATATTTATGGTTTCATCCAGTCATATCCGTACAAAGTGGTTAGGAATTCGTATGCAATGGACCGAGAAAATCACAGTAGAAATGGTTTTGGAGAAAAGCAAAGTCTTTTCATTAAGCAATGTATAAAATGCCATTTATACAAACAGATATATCATGTTTTTTTGTCCTAGTTCCTATAGCTTTCTCCCTAGAAAATACGAACGTGCAGAGCTGGTGTATCCATGTGGAACCAATTAGTGTTTCCTAGAGGAAAATTAAATGTTACCTGATAAAAAACATACAAAACAATAAAGACTATTGATAATATCAGGAATACACAAACACAGAGGCTGTAGCCATAACTGGGATTGACTTAGCCAAAACAAATCTGGATATTTCCGGTTTCATCCAGTCATATCCGGACAAACTGGTGTGGAATTCGTATGCAATGGACCGAGAAAATCACAGTACAAATGGTTTTGGAGAAAAGCAAAGTCTTTTCATTACGCAAGTGCATAAACTGTCATCTATACAAACAGAAATATCATGTTTTTTTGTCCTAGATCCTCTAGCTTTCTCCCTAGAAATACGAATGTGTAGAGCTGGTGTATCCATGTGGAACCAATTAGTGTTTCCAAGAGCAAAATTAAATGTTACCTGATAAAAAACATTCGAAACTGTAAAGTCCGTGGATAATATAAGGAATGCACAAACAGAGAAGCTGTAGCAATATCTGGGATTGAGTTAGCCAAAAGACAACCGGATATTTCTGGTTTCATCCAGTCATATCTGGAAAACCTGGTGTGGAATTCGTATGCAATGGACCAAAAAATCACAGTAAAAATGATTTTGGAGAAAAGCAAAGTCTTTTCGTTAGGCAAGTGCATAAAATGTCATCTATACAAACAGAAATATCATGTTTGTTTGCCGCAGTTCCTCTAGCTTTCTCCCTATAAAATACGAATGTGTGGAGCTGGTGTCTCCATGTGGAGCCAATTAGGGTTTCCAAGGTATAATAAAATGTTCCCTGATAAAAAGCATTAAAAACAATAAAGTCCGTTGATAATATCCAGGAAACACAAACACAGAGCCTGTAACAATATCTGGGATTGAGTTAGCGAAAAAAAAAAAAAAAGGATATTTCCGGTTTCATCCAGTCATATTCGGATAAAGTGATGTGGAACTCATATGCAATGGACCGAGAAAATCACAGTACAAATGCTTTTGGAGAAAAGAAAAGTCTTCTCGTTGGGCAAGTGTATAAAATGTAATGTATACAAACAGAAATGTCATGTTTGTCGCAGTTCCTCGAGCTTTCTGACTAGAAAATACAAATGTGTGGAGCTGGAGTCCACAAGATGAACCGATTAGTGTTTCAATATTACAAAATTAAATGTTCCCTTATAAAAACATTCAAAAAAAATAAACTACATCGATAATATCCAGAAAACACAAACACAGAGGCTTTCACAATATTTTGGATTGAGTTAGCCAAAACACAACCGGATATTTCTGGTTTCATCCAGTCATATCCGGACAAAGTGGTATGGAAGTCGTATGCAATGGACCGAGAAAATCACAGTACAAATGGTTTTGGAGAAAAGCAAAGTCTTTTCGTTAGGCAAGTGCATAAAATGTCATCTACACAAACAGAAATATCATGTTTGTTTGCCACAGTTCCTCTACCTTTCCCCTGGAAAATATGAATGTGTAGAGCTGGAGTCTCCATGTGGAATCAATTACTGTATACAAGCTCAAAATAAAATGTTCCCCGATAAAAAACATTCAAAACAATAAGTCCCTCGATAATATCCAAAAAACACAAACACAGAGGCCGTAGAAATAACTGGGCTTGAGTTAGCCAAAACAAAACCGGATATGACTGGTTTCATCCAGTCATATCCTGACAAAGTGGTGTGGAATTCGTATGCAATGGACCGAGAAAATCACAGTAAAAATGGTTTTGGAGAAAAGCAAAGTCTTTTCGTTAGGCAAGTGCCTAAAATGTCATCTATACAAACAGAAATATCATGTTTGTTTGCCGCAGTTCCTCTAGCTTTCTTCCTAGAAAATACGAATATGTAGAGCTGGTGTCTCATGTGGAATCAATTACTGTATCCAAGCTCAAAATAAAATCTTTCCTGATAATAAACATAAAAACAATGAAGTCCATTGATAATATCCAGAAAACACAAACAGAGAGGCCGTAGCAATATCTGGGATTGAGTTAGCCAAAACAAAACCGGATATGTCTGGTTTCATCCAGTCGTATGCGGACAAAATGGTGTGGAATTTGTATGCAATGGACCGAGAAAATCACTGTACAAATGGTTTTGGAGAAAAGCAAAGTCTTTTCGTTAGGGAACTGCATAAAATGTCATCGATACAAACAGAAATATCATGTTTGTTTGCCGCAGTTCCTCTAGCTTTCTCCCTAAAAAATACGAATTTGTAGAGCTGGTGTCCCCATGATGAACCAGTTAGTGTTTGTACGGTACAAAATTAAATGTTCCCTGATTAAAACATTCAAAAGAATAAAGTCCATTGATAATATCCAGAAAACACAAACACAGAGTCTGTAGCAATATTTAGGATTGAGTTAGCCAAAACAGAACCGGATATTTCTGGTTTCATCCAGTCATATCCGGACCAACTGGTGTGGAATTCGTATGCAATGGACCGAGAAAATCAGACAAAAATTGGTTTTGGAGAAAAGCAAAATCTTTTCTTTAGGCAAGTAGATAGAATGTCATCTATACAAACAGAAATATCATGTTTGTTTGTCGCAGTTCCTCTAGCTTTCTCTCTAGAAAATACAAATATGTAGAGCTGGTGCCTCAATGTGGAAGCAACTAATGTTTCGCAGCACAAAATTAAATGTTCCCTGATAAAAAAAATTCAAAAGAATAAAGTCTGGGGATAATATGATGAATACACACACACAGAGTCTGTAGCAATATCTGGGATTGAGTTAGCCAAAGCAAAACCGGATCTTTCCGGTTTCATCCAGTCATATCCGGAAAAACTGGTGTGGAATTCGAATGCAATAGACTGAGAAAATCACAGTAAAAATGGTTTTGGAGAAAAGCAACGTCTTTTCGTTAGGCAAGTGCATAAAATGTCATCAATGCAAACAGAAATATCATGTTTGTTTGCCGCAGTTCCTCTAGCTTTCTGCCTGGAGAATACGAATGTGTAGAGCTGGTGTCCCCATGTGGAACCAATTAGTGCTTCCAAGCACAAAATTAAATATTCCCTGAAAAAAAAAACATTCAAAAAATAAAGTCCATGGATAATTGCCACGCCCACCTCTGTGATTCCAGCGTAGCAAAATGTTGTTGCGTTTGTGGTCTAAGCTTGGAGGGTCGGGGTGGGTGCTCTGTGGAGCGGAGCCTCGGGTAGTTCCTGTGCAGTCCGCGGTTGTGATGACCCCCGACTCACATAAAATGAGTGGAGACGTGCTTGCTGGTGGCTGCTGAAGCAGTGTCTTTCTGCAATTGTAGTGATTTTGATATGCATCATCTACCTGCTTTGTTTGCACTTTGTAGTTTCGCCACATAGTAAAGGAATAGCATAGCATGATCAGAACACAGAAAATCAGATTGAGAAAATCAACATTTCTAACATTGATGTTTCACAAGACTTGGTAAAGAATATCACGGACTTTGGTCCTCCAGTAGTTAGGGCAATGTTTGAGGCACTATTAAAGTTAAATGAGAATAGTATGTTGGGTTCTTTCCTAGATGAAGTGGAACAACAGGAATTGTTAATAGAAACTTCAGTAACCACAGAAGAAATTTGGCTTGAAAGGCTTATTGGAAATGAGCATTCGAACCCTAATCAAAAGTAAAAACAACTATTAGATAAAATTCCCAACCGCTCCCTGCCGGGAGGTTATGAGCAATACTTACTGAACGGCAGATGGTGGACACGTCCACGTTGGACCCCTTCAGCTAATTTAGAACCATTAGATTATACGGGATCTTATGATGAATGGGGATTTCGCTGGGTGAATCATGATGGGAAAAGACAGAGATGGGATAAGAGAGCAGGGGGCTGGAAGGAATACATTGAAGACAGCTTGAATGGTCTTTGGAACTTAGGTCAATACCTGTTCAGCAAGTTTCCTTTGTCTTTGGGTCCCACAATAGAAGTTAACCAGTAACCTCGCCTTCACCTTTCGTTCTTAGAAAAAAATCTTGGCAAATGGAACCACCACATTTCCACTGTGTGTCCACATTGTTCCAGTGAACTCTGCATAACCTTGCTAAGTTTCTGTAATTTGTTAATGATTCTTGCCCCCTAGAATTGTCTGTAATAGTATAAAAATTGCAAGCTTGCTCTAGAATAAACGCAGCAGCATACTCATACAACGTGAGTGTCTGTCTGTCATTTCCCCCGTCGATCCTCGCTCTCCTGGACACCTTCACCCTTGTTCTCCCTCGGTCTGGGGTCTCCGGTGGAGCCGGTCCGTGGCAGATAACATCCGGAAAACACAAACAGAGAGGCTGTAGCAATATCTGGGATTGAGTTATCGAAAACACATCCGGATATTTCCGGTTTCATCCAGTCATATCCGGACAAAGTGGTGTGGAATTCGTATGCAATGGTACGAAAAAATCAGAGTAAAAATGGTTTTGGAGAACAGCAAAGTCTTTTCATTAGGCAAGTGCATAAAATGTCATCTATACAACCATAAATATCATGTTTGTTTGACGCAGTTCCTCTAGCTTTCTCCCTAGAAAATACGAATGGGTGGAGCTGGTGTCCCCATGAAGACCCAAACAGGGTTTCACCAGTACAAAGTGAAATGTTCCCTGATTAAAACATTCAAAACTATAAAGTCCATTGATAATATCCAGATAACACAAACACAGAGGCTGTAGCAATATTTAGGACTGAGTTAGCCAAAACACAACCGGATATTTCTGGTTTCATCCAGTCATATCAGGAGAAAGTGGTGTGGAATTCGTATGCAATGGTCTGAGAAAATCACAGAAAAAATGGTTTTGGAGAAAAGCAGTCTTTTCATTAGGCAAGTAGATAGAATGTCATCTCTACAAACAGAAATATCATGCTTGTTTGTCGCAGTTCTTCTAGCTTTCTGTCCAGAAAATACAAATATGTAGAGCTGGTGTCTCATGTGGAACCAATTACTGTATCCAAGCTCAAAATAAAATCTTTCCTGATAATAAGCATAAAAACAATGAAGTCCATTGATAATATCCAGAAAACACAAACAGAGAGGCCGTAGCAATATCTGGGATTGAGTTAGCCAAAACAAAACCGGATATGTCTGGTTTTATCCAGTCATATCCGGACAAAGTGGTGTGGAATTCATATGCAATGGACCGAGAAAATCACAGTAAAAATGGTTTTGGAGAAAAGCAAAGTCTTTTCGTTAGGCAAGTGCATAAAATGTCATCGATACAAACAGAAATATCATGTTTGTTTGCCGCAGTTCCGCTACCTTTCTCCCTGGAAAATATGTATGTGAAGAGCTGGTATCCCCATGTGGAACCAATTAGTGCTTCCAAGCACAAAATTAAATATTCCCTGATAAAAAACATTCAAAACAATAAAGTCCATGGTTAATATCCGGAAAACACAAACAGAGAGGCTGTAGCAATATCTGGGGTTGAGTTAGCCAAAACACATCCGGATATTTCCGGTTTCATCCAGTCATATCCGGACAAACTGGTGTGGAATTCGTATGCAATGGACCAATAAAATCACAGTGAAAATGGTTTTGGAGAAAAGCAAAGTCTTTTCGTTAGGCAAGTGAATAAAATGTCATCTAGACAAACAGAAATATCATGTTTGTTTGCCGCAGTTCCTCTAGCTTTCTGCTTAGAAAATATGGATTCCATAGCCCTGGCAACTCATGACTAGAGCCTAGGGAGATTACTGACGCCATGAACAAGAGTGTCAAATTGTTAAGTCAGCAACAGGAGTCACTGTGTACTTACATCCCATGTGGGATCTGTCCTTAATGTGTTGTCTAATGTGCAGTGATGCTATAACTAGAACTGAAATAGTATTTTTACACTTTGTTTTTCTGCGTGTGTACAAACTGATGAGATCTTTACTAATTGTATACTGAATAGATCTCCTGTATATAAAGATAATTGGAAATGAAAAAAAACAAACCTGGTGTTAAATTGGAAATGGCATAGAAAATTAATTAATTTTTAAAAAAATAATATGTAGGATCTCTGCCTTTAATGTAACGTACACTCTTATTTAATGCTATAACTAGTATTCCAACATTATTTTTTTTTTCACTTTGTTTTGCTATATGGGGGCAAACTGTTGAAATCGTTACCTGATTTATACTAAACTGAACTTTTGTATATAAAGAGAATTGAAAATGAATCATAATGTGATTGGAAGGGGAGAGGGAGCGGGAAAGGGAGGGTTTTGGGTGGGAGGGAAATTTTGGAGGGGGAAGCCATTGTAACCCATGAGCTGTATTTTGGAAATTGATATTCATTAAATAAAAGTTAAAAAAATATGAATGTGTAGAGCTGTGGACCCCATGTGGAACCAATTAGTGTTTCTACGGTACAAAATTAAATGTTCCCTGGTTAAAACATTCAAATCAATAAAGTCCATTGATAATATCCAGAAAACACAAACACAGAGGCTGTAGCAATATTTAGGATTGAGTTAGACAAAACACAACCGTATATTTCTGATTTCATCCATTCATATCCGGACAAACTGGTGTGGAATTCGTATGCAATGGACCAAGAAAATCACAGAAAAAATGGTTTTGGAGAAAAGCAAAGTCTTTTCATTTGGCAAGTGCATAAAATGTCATCGATACAAACAGAAATATCATGTTTGTTTGCCGCAGTTCCTCTAGCTTTCTCCATAGACAATACGAATGTTTAGAGCTGGTGTCCCAATAATGACCCAATTAGCGTTTCAACAGAACAAAATTAAATGTTCCCTTATAAAAACATTCAAAACAATAAAGTCCATCGATAATCACCAGAAAACACAAACACAGAGGCTTTCACAATATTTCGGATTGAGTTAGCCAAAACACAACCGGATATTTCTTGTTTCATCCAGTCATATCCGGACAAAGTGGTGTGGAAGTCATATGCAGTGGACCGAGAAAATCACAGTAAAAATGGTTTTGGAGAACAGTAAAGTCTTTTCGTTAGGCAAGTGCATAAAATGTCATCTACACAAACAGAAATAGCATGTTTGTTTGCCACAGTTCCTCTACCTTTCCCCTGGAAAATATGAATGTGTAGAGCTGGAGTCTCCATGTGGAATCAATTACTGTATACAAGCTCAAAATAAAATGTTCCCCGATAAAAAACATTCAAAACAATAAGTCCCTCGATAATATCCAAAAAACACAAACACAGAGGCCGTAGAAATAACTGGGCTTGAGTTAGCCAAAACAAAACCGGATATGACTGGTTTCATCCAGTCATATCCTGACAAAGTGGTGTGGAATTCGTATGCAAAGTACCGAGAAAATCACAGTAAAAATGGTTTTGGAGAAAAGCAAAGACTTTTCGTTAGGCAAGTGCATAAAATGTCATCTATACAAACAGAAATATCAGGTTTGTTTAAAATCTTTCCTGATAATAAATATAAAAACAATGAAGTCCATTGATAATATCCAGAAAACACAAACAGAGAGGCCATAGCAATATCTGGGATTGAGTTAGCCAAAACAAAACCGGATATGTCTGGTTTCATCCAGTCGTATGAGGACAAAATGGTGTGGAATTCGTATGCAATGGACTGAGAATCTCACTGTACAAATGGTTTTGGAGAAAAGCAAAGTCTTTTCGTTAGGGAACTGCACAAAATGTCTTTGATACAAACAGAAATATCTTGTTTGTTTGCCGCAGTTCCTCTAGCTTTCTCCCTAAAAAATACGAATGTGTAGAGCTGGTGTCCCCATGATGAACCAGTTAGTGTTTGTACGGTACAAAATGAAATGTTCCCTGATAAAAACATTCAAAACAATAAAGTCCATTGATAATATCCAGAAAACACAAACACAGAGTCTGTAGCAATATTTCGGATTGAGTTAGCCAAAACACAACCGAATATTTCTGTTTTCATGCAGTCATATCCGGACAAACTGGTATGGAATCTGTATGCAATGGAACGCGAAAATCACAGTAAAAATGGTTTTGCAGAAAAGCAAAGTCTTTTCGTTAGGCAAGTGCATAAAATGTCATCTATACAAACAGAAATATCATGTTTGTTTGTCACAGTTCCTCTAGCTTTCTCCCTAGAAAATACGAATATGGAGAGCTGGTGTCTCATGTGGAACCAATTATTGTATCCAAGCTCAAAATAAAATGTTCCCCGATAAAAAATATTCCAAACAATAAAGTGCCTGGATAATATCCAGAAAACACAAACACAGAGGCCGTGGAAATAACTGGGCTTGAGTTAGCCAAAACAAAACCGGATATTACTGGTTTCATCCAGTCATATCCGGACAAAGTGGTGTGGAATTCGTATGCAAAGTACCGAGAAAATCACAGTAAAAATGGTTTTGGAGAAAAGCAAAGTCTTTACGTTAGGCAAGTGCATAAAATGTCATCTATACAAACAGAAATATCATGTTTGTTTGCCGCAGTTCCTCTAGCTTTCTTCCTAGAAAATACGAATTATGTAGAGCTGGTGTCTCATGTGGAACCAATTACTGTATCCAAGCTCCAAATAAAATCTTTCCTGATAATAAACATAAAAACAATGAAGTCCATTGAGAATATCCAGAAAACACAGAGAGGCCGTAGCAATATCTGGGATTGAGGTAGCCAAAACAACACCAGATATGTCTGGTTTCATCCAGTCATATCCGGACAAAGTGGTGTGGAATTCATATGCAATGGACCGAGAAAATCACTGTACAAATGGTTTTGGAGAAAAGCATAGTCTTTTCATTAGGGAACTGCATAAAATGTCATCGATACAAATGGAAATAGCAAGTGTGTTTGCAGCAGTTCCTCTAGCTTTCTCCCTAAAAAATATGAATGTGTAGAGCTGGTGTCCCCATGATGAACCAGTTAGTGTTTGTACGGTACAAAATGAAATGTTCCCTGATAAAAACATTCAAAACAATAAAGTCCATTGATAATATCCAGAAAACACAAACACAGAGGCTGTAGCAATATTTCGGATTGAGTTAGGCAAAACACAACCGAATATTTCTGGTTTCATCCAGTCATATCCGGAAAATTGGTTTGGAATTCATATGCAATATACCGAGAAAATCACAGTACAAATGATTTTGGAGAAAAGCAAAGTCTTTTCGTTAGGCAAGTGCATAAAATGCCATCTATACAAACAGAAATATCATGTTTGTTTTCCAGAGTTTCTCTAGATTTTTCCCTAGAAAATACGAATGTGTAGAGCTTGTGTCCCCATGATGAGCCAATTACTGTTTCTACGGTACAAAATTATTGTTCCCCGATAAAAAAATATTCCAAACAATAAAGTGCCTGGATAATATCCAGAAAACACAAACACAGAGGCTTTCAAAATATTTGAGATTGAGTTAGCGAAAACACAACAGGATATTTCTGGTTTCATCCAGTCATATCCCGAAAAAGTGGTGTGGAATTCGTATGAAATGGACCAAGATAATCACAGTAAAAATGGTTTTGGATAAAAGCAAAGTCTTTTCGTTAGGGAACTGCATAAAATGTCATCGATACAAACAGAAATATCATGTTTGTTTGCCGCAGTTCCTCTAGCTTTCTCCCTAGAAAATACGAATGTGTAGAGGTGGTGTCCCCATGATGAACCAGTTTTTTTTTTCCAAGCACAAAATCAAATGTTCCCGGAAAAAAAAAACATTCAAAACAATAAAGCCCGTTGTTAATATCCAAAAACACAAACACAGAGGCCGTAGCAATATCTGGGATTGAGTTAGCCAAAAAAGACCGGATATTTCTGGTTTCATCCAGTCATATCCGGACAAAGTACTGTGGAATTCGTATGCAATGGACAGAGAAAATCACAGTACAAATGGTTTTGGAGAACAGTAAAGTCTTTTCGTTAGGCAAGTGCATAAAATGTCATCTATACAAACAGAAATATCATGTTGTTTGCTGCAGTTCCTCTAGCTTTCTACGTAGAAAATACGAATATGTAGATCTGGTATCTCCATGTGGAACCAATTGCTGTATCCAAGCTGAAAATAAAATGTTCCGTGATAAAAAAATATTCAAAACAATAAAGTCCGTTGACAATATCTAGAAAACACAAACACAGTGGCCGTAGCAATATCTGGGATTGAGTTGGCCAAAACAATGCCAGATATTTCTGGTTTCATCCAGTCATATCCGGATAAAGTGGTGTGGAATTCGTATGTAATGGACCGAGAGAATCATAGTACAAATGGTTTTGGAGAAAAGCAAAGTCTTTTCGTTAGGCAAGTTCATAAAATGTCATCTCTACAAACAGAAATATCATGTTTGTTTGCCACAGTTCCTCTAGCTTTCTCCCTACAAAAAACGAATGTGTAGAGCTGGTGTCCCCATTTTTAACCAATTATTTTTCCAAGCACAAATTTAAATGTTCCCTGAAAAAAAATACATTCAAAAAAATAAACTCCGTGGATAATATCAGGAATACACAAACACAGAGGCTGTAGCAATATTTCAGATTGAGTTAGCCAACACACAACCAGATATTTCTGGTTTCATCCAGTCATATCCGGACAAAGTGGTGTGGAATTCGTATGCAACTGTCCAAGAAAATCACAGTAAAAATGGTTTGGGAGAAAAGCAAAGTCTTTTCGTTAGGCAAGTGCATAAAATGTCATCAATGCAAACAGAAATATCATGTTTGTTTGCCACAGTTCCTCCAGCTTTCTCCCTAGAAAATATGAATATGCAGAGGTGGTGTCTCCATGTGGAAGCAATTACTGTATCGAAGCTCAAAATAAAAAGTTCCCCGATAAAAAACATTCAAAAATATAAAGTCCATTGATAGTATCCAGAAAAAACAAACACAGAGGCTGTAGAAATATCTGGGATTGAGTTAGCCGAAACAAAACTGGATATTTCGATTTTCTTCCAGTCAGATCCGGAAAACTGGTGTGAAAATCCTATGCAATGGACTGAGAAAATAACAGTACAAATGGTTTTGGAGCAAAGCAAAGTCTTTTCGTTAGCAAGTGCATAAAATGCCATCTATACAAACAGAAATATCATGTTTGTTTGCCGCAGTTCCTCTACCTTTCCCCTAGAAAATACGAATGTATAGAGCTGGTGTCTCCATGTGGAACAAATTACTGTATCCAAGCTCAAAATAAAATGTTCCCCGATAATAAACATTCAAAACAATAAAATCCGTTGATAATATCCAGAAAACACAAACACAGAGGCCATAGCAATATGTGGGATTGAGTTAGACAAAACAAAACAGGATATTTCTGGTGTCATCCATTCACATCCAGACAAAGTGGTGTGGAATTCGTATGCAATGGACCAAGATAATCACAGTAAAAATGGTTTTGGATAAAAGCAAAGTCTTTTCGTTAGGGAACTGCATAAAATGTCATCTATACAAAGAGAAATATCATGTTTGTTTGCCGCAGTTCCTCTAGCTTTCTCCCTAGAAAATACGAATGTGTAGAGGTGGTGTCCCCATGATGAACCAGTTTTTTTTTTCCAAGCACAAAATCAAATGTTCCCGGAAAAAAAAAACATTCAAAACATTAAAGCCCGTTGTTAATATCCAAAAACACAAACACAGAGGCCGTAGCAATATCTGGGATTGAGTTAGCCAAAAAAGACCGGATATTTCTGGTTTCATCCAGTCATATCCGGACAAAGTACTGTGGAATTCGTATGCAATGGACAGAGAAAATCACAGTACAAATGGTTTTGGAGAACAGTAAAGTCTTTTCGTTAGGCAAGTGCTTAAAATGTCATCTATACAAACAGAAATATCATGTTGTTTGCTGCAGTTCCTCTAGCTTTCTACGTAGAAAATACGAATATGTAGATCTGGTATCTCCATGTGGAACCAATTGCTGTATCCAAGCTGAAAATGTTCCGTGATAAAAAAAATTCAAAACAATAAAGTCCGTTGACAATATCTAGAAAACACAAACACAGTGGCCGTAGCAATATCTGGGATTGAGTTGGCCAAAACAATGCCAGATATTTCTGGTTTCATCCAGTCATATCCGGATAAAGTGGTGTGGAATTCGTATGTAATGGACCGAGAGAATCATAGTACAAATGGTTTTGGAGAAAAGCAAAGTCTTTTCGTTAGGCAAGTTCATAAAATGTCATCTCTACAAACAGAAATATCATGTTTGTTTGCCACAGTTCCTCTAGCTTTCTCCCTACAAAAAACGAATGTGTAGAGCTGGTGTCCCCATTTTTAACCAATTATTTTTCCAAGCACAAATTTAAATGTTCCCTGAAAAAAAAATTCAAAACAATAAAGTCCATCGATAATATCCAGAAAACACAAACAGAGAGGCTGTAGCAATATCTGGGATTCAGTTAGCCAACACAAAACCGGATATTTCTGGTTTCATCCAGTCATATCCCGACAAAGTGGTCTGGAATTCGTATGCAATGGACCGAGAAAATCACAGTAAAAATCGTTTTGGAGAAGAGCAAAGAATTTTCGTTAGGCAAGTGCATAAAAGGCCATCTATGCAAACAGAAATATCATGTTTGTTTGCCGCAATTCCTCTACCTTTCCCCTAGAAAATAAGAATGTGTAGAGCTGGTGTCCCCATGATGAACCAATTAGTTTTTCCAAGCACAAAATTAAATGCTCCCAGAAAAAAAAAAAAACATTCAAAAAAATAAAGCCCGTGGATAATATCAGGAATACACAAACACAGAGGCTGTAGCAATATTTCGGATTGAGTTAGCCAAAACACAACTGGATTTTTCCAGTTTCATCCAGTCATATCCGGACAAACTGGTGTGTAATTCGTAAGCAATGGACCGAGAAAAAAAAACAGTAAAAATGGTTTTGGAGAAAAGCAAAATCTTTTCCTTAGGCAAATGCATAAAATGTCATCTATACAAACAAAATATCATGCTTGTTTTCCACAGTTCCTCTAGCTTTCTCTCTAGAAAATACAAATGTGTAGAGCTGGTGTCCCCATGATGAACCACTTAGTGTTTGTATGGTACAAAATGAAATGTTCCCTGATAAAAACATTCAAAAGAATAAAATCAATCGATAATATCCAGAAAACACAAACACAGAGGCTGTAGCAATATTTCGGATTGAGTTAGCCAAAACACAACCGGATATTTCTGGTTTCATCCAGTCATATCCGGACAAAGTGGTATGGAATTCATATGCAATGGACTAAGAAAATCACAGTAAAAATGGTTTTGGATAAAAGCAAGGTCTTTTCATTAGGGAACTGCATAAAATGTCATCGATACAAACAGAAATATCATGTTTGTTTGCCACAGATCCTCTAGCTTTCTCCCTAGAAAATAAGAATTTGTAGAGCTGGTGTCCCCTTGATGAACAATTTTTTTTTCCAAGCACAAAATCAAATGTTCCCGGAAAAAAAAAAACATTCAAAAGAATAAAGTCCGTTGATAATATCCAGAAAACAAAAAACAGAGACGGTAGCAATATCTGGGATTGAGTTAGCCAAAAGAAAACCGGATATTTCTGGTTTCATCCAGTCATATCTGGACAAACTCGTGTGTAATTCGTATGCAATGGACCGAGAAAATCACAGTAAAAATGGTTTTGGAGAAAAGAAAAATCTTTTCGTTAGGCAAACGCATAAAATGCCATCTATAAAAACAAAATATCATGCTTGTTTGCCACAGTTCCTCTAGCTTTCTCCCTAGAAAATACAAATGTGTAGAGCTGGTGTCCCCATGATGAACCAGTTAGTGTTTGTACGGTACAAAATTAAATGTTCCCTGATAAAAACATTCAAAAGAATAAAATCCATCGATAATATCCAGAAAACACAAACACAGAGGCTGTAGCAATATTTCGGATTGAGTTAGCCAAAACACAACCGGTTATTTCTGGTTTCATCCAGTCATATCAGGACAAAGTGGTGTGGAATTCATATGAAATGGACCGAGAAAATCACAGTACAAATGGTTTTGGAGTAATGCAAAGACTTTTCATTAGGCAAGTGCATAAAATGTCATCTATACAAACAGAAATATCATGTTTGTTTGCCGCAGTTCCTCTACCTTTCCCCTAGAAAATACGAATGTGTAGAGCTGGTGTTCCCATGATGAACCAATTAGTTTTTCCAAGCACAAAATTAAATGCTCCCCGATAAAAAACATTCAAAATAATAAAGTCCATTGACAATATCCAGAAAACACAATCAAAGAAGCCATAGCAATATCTGGGATTGTGTTAGCCAAAAAATAACGGATATTTCCTTTTTCAACCAGTCATATCTGGACAAACTAGTGTGGAATTCGTATGCAATTTTCCGAGAAAATCACAGTACAAATGGTTTTGGAGAAAAGCAAAGTCTTTTCGTTAGCCAAGTGCATAAAATGTCATCTATACAAACAGAAATATCATGTTGTTTGCTGCACTTCCTCTAGCTTTCTACGTAGAAAATACGAATATATAGATCTGGTGTCTCCATGTGGAACCAATTGCTGTATCCAAGCTGAAAATAAAATGTTCCACGATAAAAAACATTCAAAACAATAAAGTCTGTTGACAATATCTAGAAAACACAAACCCGGAGGCCGTAGCAATATCTGGGATTGAGTTGGCCAAAACAATGCCAGATATTTCTGGTTTCATCCAGTCATATCCGGACAAAGTGGTTTGGAATTTGTATGGAATGGACCAAGAGAATCACAGTACAAATAGTAGTGGAGAAAAGCAAAGTCTTTTTGTTAGGCAAGTGTATAAAATGTCATCGATACAAACAGAAATATCATGTTTGTTTGCCACAGTTCCTCTAGCTTTCTCAGTAGAAAATACAAATGTGTAGAGCTGGTGTCCCCATGATGAACCAGTTAGTGTTTGTACGGTACAAAATGAAATGTTCCCTGATAAAAATATTCAAAAGAATAAAGTCCATCGATAATATCCAGAAAACACAAACACAGAGGCTGTAGCAATATTTCGGATTGAGTTAGCCAAAACACAACTGGATATTTCTGGTTTCATCCAGTCATATCCAGACAAAGTGGTGTGGAATTCCTATGAAATGGACCGAGAAAATCACAGTAAAAATGGTTTGGGAGAAAAGCAAAGTCTTTTCATTAGGCAAGTGCATAAAATGTCATCTATACAAACAAAAATATCATGTTTGTTTGCCGCAGTTCCTTTAGCTTTCTTCCTAGAAAATACAAACATGTAGAGCTGGTGTCTCCATGTGGAACCAATTACTGTATCCAAGCTCAAAATAAAATGTTCCCCAATAAAAAACATTCAAAACAATAAAGTCCGTTGACAATATCCAGAAAACACAAACAAAGAGGCCATAGCATCATCTGGAATTGAGTTAGCCAAAACACAAACGGATATTTCTGTTTTCATCCAGTCATATCCGGACAAAGTTGTGTGGAATTCATATGCAATGGACTGAGAAAATCACAGTGAAAATGGTTTCGGAGTAAAGCAAAGTCTTTTCGTTAGGCAAGTGCATAAAATGTCATCGATACAAACAAAATATCATGTTTGTTTGCCGCAGTTCCTCTACCTTTCCCCTAAAAAATACGAATGTGTAGAGCTGGTGTCCCCATGATGAACCAATTAGTTTTTCCAAGCACAAAATTAAATGTTCCCTGAAACAAAAAAAAAAAACATTCAAAAAATTAAGGTCTGGGGATAATATCAGGAATACACAAACACAGAGGCTGTAGCAATATTTCGGATTGAATTAGCCAAAACACACCCGGATTTTTCCAGTTTCATCCAGTCATATCCGGAGAAACTGGTGTGGAATTCGTATGCAATGGTCCGAGAAAATCACAGTAAAAATGGTTTTGGAGAAAAGCAAAATCTTTTCGTTAGGCCAGTGCATAAAATGTCATCTATACAAACAAAATATCATGTCTGTTTGCCACAGTTCCTCTAGCTTTCTCAGTAGAAAATACAAATGTGTAGAGCCTGTGTCCCCATGTGGAACCAATTACTGTATCCAAACTCAAAATAAAATGTTCCCCGACAGAATCATTCAAAACAATAATGTCCGTTGACAATATCCATGAAACAGAAACAAAGAGGCCGTAGCAATAGCTGGGATTGAGTTAGCCAAAACAAAACCGGATATTTGTGGTTTCATCCAGTCATATCCGGACAAAGTGGTGTGGAACTCGAATGCAATGGACCGAGAAAATCACAGTAAAAATGGTTTTGGAGAAAAGCAAAGTCTTTCCGTTGGGCAAGAGCATTAAATGTCATTGATACAAACAGAAATATCATGTTTGTTGCCGCAGTTCCTTAGCTTTATTCCTAGAAAATATGAATATGTAGAGCTGGTGTCTCCATGTGGAACCAATTACTGTATGCAAGCTCAAAATAAAATGTTCCCCGATAAAAAACATTCAAAACAATAAAGTCCGTTGACAATATCCAGAAAACACAAACACAGAGGCCGTAGCAATATCTGGGATTGAGTTAGCCATAACAAAAACGGACATTTCTGGTTTCATCCAGTCACATCCCGACAAAGTGGTGTGGAATTCGTATGCAATGGACCTAGAAAATCACAGTAAAAATGGTTTTGGAGTAAAGCAAAGTCTTTTCGTTAGGCAAGTGCATAAAATGTCATCTATCCAAACAGAAATATCATCTTTGTTTGCCACAGTTCCTCTACCTTTCCCCTAGAAATTACGAATGTGTAGAGCTGGTGTCCCCATGTGGAACCAATTACTGTATCCAAGCTCAAAATAAAATGTAACCTGATAATAAAATTTCAAAACAATAAAGTCCATTGATAATATCCAGAAAACACAAACGCAGAGGCTTTCACAGTATTTCGGATTGAGTTATCCAAAACGAAACCGGATATTTCTGGTTTCATCCAGTCATATCTGGACAAAGTGGTGTGGAATTCGTATGAAATGGACCGAGAAAATCACAGTACAAATGGTTTTGGAGAAAAGCAAAGTCTTTTCGTTAGGCAAGTGCATAAAATGTCATCTATACAAAAAGAAATAATATGTTTGTTTGCCGCAGTTCCTCTAGCTTTCTTCCTAGAAAATACGAATGTGTAGAGCTGGTGTCTCCATGTGGAACCAATTACTGTATACAAGCTCAAAATAAAATTTTCCCCGATAAAAAACATTCAAAACAATAAAGTCCATTGACAATATCCAGAAAACACAAACACAGAGGCCGTAGCAATATCTGGGATTGAATTAGCCCAAACACAACAGGATATTTCTGGTTTCATCCAGTCATATCCGGACAAAGTGGTGTGGAATTCGTATGCAATGGACCAAGAACATCACAGTAAAAATGGTTTTGGAGAAAAGCAAAGTCTTTTCGTTAGGCAAGTGCATAAAATGTCAACGATACCAACAGAAATATCATGTTTGTTTGCCGCAGTTCCTCTAGCTTTCTCCCTAGAAAATACAAATGTGTAGAGCTGGTGTCCCCAGTTTTAACCAATTTTTTTTCCAAGCACAAAGTTACATGCTCCCTGAAAAAAAAAACATTCAAAAAAATAAAGTCCGTGGATAATATCAAGAATACACAAACACAGAGTCTGTAGCAATATTTCGGATTGAATTAGCCAACACACAACCAGGTATTTCTGGTTTCATCCAGTCATATCCCGACAAAGTGGTGTGGAATTCGTATACAATGGACCGAGAAAATCACAGTAAAAATGGTTTTGGAGTAAAGCAAAGTCATTTCCTTAGGCAAGTGAATAAAATGTCATCTATACAAACAGAAATATCATCTTTGTTTGCCAGAGTTCCTCTGGCTTTCTTCCTAGAAAATACGAATATGTAGAGCTGGTGTTCCCAAGATGATCCAATTAATTTTTTCCAAGCACAAAATTAAATGTTCCCTGAAAAAAAACATTCAAAAAAATTAAGTCCGTGGATAATATCAGGAATACACAAACACAGAGGCTGTATCAATAGTTTGCATTGAGTTAGCCAAAACACAACCGTATTTTTCCGGTTTCATCCAGTCATATCTGGACAAACTAATGTGGAATTCGTATGCAATGGACCGAGAAAATCACAGTAAAAATGGTTTTGGAGAAAAGAAAAATCTTTTCGTTAGGCACCTGCATAAAATGTCATCTATACAAACAGAAATATCATGTTTGTTTTCCAAAGTTCCTCTAGTTTTCTCCCTAGAAAATACGAATTTGTAGAGCTGGTGTCCCCATGATGAACCAATTACTGTTTCTACGGTACAAAATTAAATGTTCCCTGATAAAAACATTCAAAACTATAAAGTCCATCTATAATATCCAGAAACCACAAACACAGAGGCTTTCACAATATTTCGAATTGAGTTAGCCAAAACACAACCGGATATTTCTGGTTTCATCCTGTCATATCCGGACAAAGTGGTGTGGAATTCGGGTGCATTGGGCTGAGAACATCAGAGTAAAATTGTTTTCGAGAAAAGCAAAGTCTATTCGTTAGGCAAGTGCATAAAATATCATCGATACAAACAGAAATATCATGTTTGTTTGCCACAGTTCCTCTAGCTTTCCCCTAGAAAATATGAATATGCAGAGCTGGTGTCTCCATGTGGAAACAATTACTGTATCCAAAATATCAAAATAAAATGTTCCCTGATAATAAACATTCAAAAAATAGAGACCGTTGATAATATCCAGAAAACACAAACACAGAGACCGTAGCAATATCTGGAATTGAGTTATCCAAAAAAGACCGGATATTTCTGGTTTCATCCAGTATATCCCGACAAAGTGTTGTGGAATTCATATGCAATGGACCAAGAAAATCACAGTAAAAATGATTTTGGAGAAAAGCAAAGTCTTTTCGTTAGGCAACTGCATAAAATGTTATCGATACAAACAGAAATATCATGTTTGTTTGCCGCAGTTCCTCTAGCTTTCTCAGTGGAAAATACAAATGTGTAGAGCTGGTGTCCCCATTTTCAACCAACTTTTATTTCCAAGCACAAAATTAAATGTTCCCTGAAAAAAAAAAAACATTCAAAACAAAAACTCCGTGGATAATATCAGAAATATACAAACACAGAGGCTTTAGCAAAATTTCAGATTCAGTTCGCCAAAACACAACCGGATATTTCAAGTTTCATCCCATCATATCCGGACAATCTGGTGTGGAATTCATATGCAATGGACCGAGAAAATCACAGTAAAAATGGTTTTGGAGATAAGCAAAGTCTTTTTGTTAGGCTAGTGCATAAAATGTATCTATACAAACAGAAATAACATGTTTGTTTGCTGCAGTTCCTCTAGCTTTCTCCTAAAAAATACGAATATGTAGATCTGGTGTCTCCATGTGGAACCAATTACTGTATCCAAGCTCAAAATAAAATGTTCCCCGATAATAAACATTTAAAACAATAAAGTCCGTTGATAATATCCAGAAAACGAAAACGCAGAGGCTGTAGCAATGTCTGGAATTGAGTTATCCAAACAAAACCGGATATTTCTGGTTTCATCCAGTCATATCCGGAAAAAGAGGTGCAGAATTCGTATGCAATGGACCAAGAAAATCACAGTAAAAATGGTTTTGGAGAAAAGCAGTCTTTTCGTTAGGCAAATGCATAAAATGTCATTGATATAAACAGAAATATCATGTTTGTTTGCCGCTGTTCCTCTAGCTTTCTAAGTAGAAAATACGAATATGTAGAGCTGGTGTCCCCATTTTTAACCATTTTTTTTTTCCAAGCAGAAAATTAAATGTTCCCTAAAAAAAAAATTCAAAGAAATAAAGTCCGTGGATAATATCAGGAATACACAAACACAGGGGCTTTCACAATATTTCGGATTGAGATAGCCAAAACAAAACCGGATATTTCTGGTTTCATCCAGTCATATCCGGACAAAGTGGTGTGGAATTCGTATGCAATGGACAGAGAAAATCACAGTACAAATGGTTTTGGAGAAAAGCAAAGTCTTCTCGTTAGGCAAGTGCATAAAATGTCATCTATACAAACAGAAATATCATGTTTGTTTGCCGCAGTTCCTCTAGCTTTCTCCCTAGAAAATACGAATGTGTAGAGCTGGTGTCCCCATGATGAACCAATTACTGTTTCTATGGTACAAAATTAAATGTTCCCTGATAAAAACATTCAAAACAATAAAGTCCATCGATAATATCCAGAAAACACAAACACAGAGGCTTTCACAATATTTCAGATTGAGTTAGCCAAAACACAACCGGATATTTCTGGTTTTATCCAGTGATATCCGGACAAAGTGGTGTGGTATTCGTATGCAATGGACCGAGAAAATCACAGTAAAAATGGTTTTGGAGTAAAGAAAAGTCTTTTCATTAGGCAAGTGCATAAAATGTCATCTATACAAACAGAAATATCATCTTTGTTTGCCACAGTTCCTCTAGATTTCTTCCTAGAAAATACCAATATGTAGAGCTGGTGTTCCATGATGATCCAATTTTTTTTTTTCCAAGCACAAAATTAAATGTTCCCTTAAAAGAAAACATTCAAAAAAATAAAGTCCGTGGATAATATCATGAATATACAAACACAGAGGCTGTAGCAATATTTTGCATTGAGTTAGCCAAAACACAACCGTGTTATTCCGGTTTCATCCAGTCATATCTGGAAAAAGAGGTGCGGAATTCGTATGCAGTGGACCCAGAAAATCACAGTAAAAATGGTTTTGGAGAAAAGCAAAGTGTTTTCGTTAGGCAAATGCATAAAATGTCATTGATATAAACAGAAATATCATGTTTGTTTGCCGCTGTTCCTCTAGCTTTCTAAGTAGAAAATACGAATATGTAGAGCTGGTGTCCCCATTTTTAACCATTATTTTTCCAAGTAGAAAATTAAATGTTCCCTAAAAAAAAACATTCAAAAAAATAAAGTCCGTGGATAATATCAGGAATACACAAATACAGGGGCTTTCACAATATTTCGGATTGAGATAGCCAAAACAGTCCCTCTAGCTTTCTCCCTAGAAAATACGAATGTGTAGAGCTGGTGTCCCCATGATGAACCAATTACTGTTTCTATGGTACAAAATTAAATGTTCCCTGATAAAAACATTCAAAACAATAAAGTCCATCTATAATATCCAGAAAACACAAACACAGAGGCTTTCACAATATTTCAGATTGAGTTAGCCAAAACACAACAAGATATTTCTGGTTTCATCCAGTCATGTCCGGACATTGTGGTGTTTGATTCGTATGCAATGGACCGAGAAAATCACAGTAAAAATGGTTTTGGAGAAAAGCAAAATTTTTCGTTAGGCAAGTGCATAAAATATCAACGATACCAACAGAAATATCATCTTTGTTTGCCGCAGTTCCTCTAGCTTTCTCCCTAGAAATACGAATATGTAGATATGGTGTCCCCATTTTTAACCAATTTTTTTTTCCAAGCACAAAATTACATGTTCCCAAAAAAAAACATTCAAAAAAAAATAAACTCCGTGGATAATATCAGGAATACACAAACACAGAGGCTGTAGCAATATTTCGGATTGAATTAGCCAACACACAACCAGATATTTCTGGTTTCATCCAGTCATATCCGGACAATCTGGTGTGGTATTCGTATGCAATGGACCGAGAAAATCACCGTAAAAATGGTTTTGGAGTAAAGAAAAGTCTTTTCATTAGGCAAGTGCATAAAATGTCATCTATACAAACAGAAATATCATCTTTGTTTGCCACAGTTCCTCTAGATTTCTTCCTAGAAAATATGAATATGTAGAGCTGGTGTTCCATGATGATCCAATTTTTTTTCCAAGCACAAAATTAAATGTTCCCTTAAAAGAAAACATTCAAAAAAATAAAGTACGTGGATAATATCATGAATACACAAACACAGAGGCTGTAGCAATACTTCGCATTGAGTTAGCCAAAACACAACCGTGTTATTCCGGTTTCATCCAGTCATATCCGGACAAACTGGTGTGGAATTCGTATGCAATGGACCGAGAGACTCACAGTACAAATGGTTTTGGAGAAAAGCAAAGTCTTCTCGTTAGGCAAGTGCATAAAATGTCATCTATACAAACAGAAATATCATGTTTGTTTTCCACAGTTCCTCTAGCTTTCTCCATAGAAAATACGAATGTGTAGAGCTGGTGTCCCCATGATGAACCAATTACTTTTTCTACGGTACAAAATTAAATGTTCCCTGATAAAAACATTCAAAACTATAAAGTCCATCGATAATATCCAAAAAACACAAACACAGAGGCTTTCACAATATTTCTGATTCAGTTAGCCAAAACACAACCGGATATTTCTGGTTTCATCCTGTCATATCCGGACAAAGTGGTGTGGAATTCGTATGCAATGGACTGAGAGAATCACAGTAAAAATGGTTTTGGAGGAAAGCAAAGTCTTTTCATTAGGCAAGTGCATAAAATGTCATCTATACAAACAGAAATATCATGTTTGTTTGCCGTAGTTCCTATAGCTTTCTTCCTAGAAAATACGAATATGTAGAGCTGGTGTCTCCATGTGGATCCAATTACTGTATCCAAGCTCAAAATAAAATGTTCCCCGATAATAAACATTCAAAACAATAAAGTCCATTGATAATATCCAGAAAACACAAACACAGAGGCCGTAGCAATATCTGGAATTGAGTTATCCAAAACAAAATCGGATATTTCTGGTTTCATCCAGTCATATCCGGACAATGTGGTGTGCAATTCGTATGCAATGGACCGAGAAAATCACAGTAAAAATGGTTTTGGAGAAAAGCAAAGTTTTTTCGTTAGGCAAGTGCATAAAATGTCAATGATACCAGGTATTTTTTTTTCATTTCCAATTATCTTTATATACAGAAGATCGATTCTGTATATAATTAGTAAAGATTTCATCAGTTTGCACCCACACAGAAACACAAAGTGTAAAAATACTGTTTCAGTGCTAGTTATAGCATCACCGCACTTTAGACAAAACATTAAGGACAGATCCCACATGGGATATAAGTACACACTGACTCCTGTTGCTGACTTAACAATTTGACACTCTTGTTTATGGCGTCAGTAATCTCCCTAGGCTCTAGTCATGAGTTGCCAAGTCTATGGAAGCCTCTTGAGTTCGCTGACTTCGATCTTATTTGGACAATATCATAGTCAAAGTGGCAGTTCTCTCCTCCCTTTGGAGAAAGGTACCTCCATCTTTGATGGCCCCATTCTTTCCACTGTGATCTCACTCGCAGAGATCTTTCATTTAGGTCTTCTTCTTTTTTTTCTTTTCCATGGTGTCCTGGCTTTCCATGCCTACAATACTCTCATGGGCTCTTCAGCCAGATCCGAATGCCTTAAGGGCTGATTCTGAGGCCAGAGTGTTGTTTAGGACATCTGTCATTCTATGAGTCTGTTGTGTATCCCGCTTCCCATGTTGGATCCTACTCTCCCTTTTTGATTCTATCAGTTAGTATTAGCAGACACTTGTCTTGTTTGTGTGATCCTTTTGACTCTTAGACATATCAGAGCCATCAATTGTGAACAGAAATTGATCACTTGAACTAGTGAGATGGCATTGGTACATGCCACCTTGATGGGATTGTATTGGAATCCCCTGGCACATTTATCATGTTTGTTTGCCGCAGTTCCTCTAGCTTTCTCCCTAGAAAATATGAATCTCTAGAGCTGGTGTCCCCATGATGAACCAATTCGTTTTTCCAAGCACAAAATTAAATATTCCCTGAAAAAAAACATTCAAAAAATAAAGTCCGTGGAAAATATCAGGAATACACAAACACAGAGGCTGTAGCAATATTTCGGATTGAATTAGCCAACACACAACCAGATATTTCTGGTTTCATCCAGTCATATCCCGACAAAGTGGTGTGGAATTCGTATGCAATGGACGGAGAAAATCACAGTAAAAATGGTTTTGGAGTAAAGCAAAGTCTTTTCATTAGGCAAGTGCATAAAATGTCAATGATACCAACATAAATATCATGTTTGTTTGCCGCAGTTCCTCTAGCTTTCTCAGTAGAAAATACGAATCTGTAGAGCTGGTGTCCCCATGATGAACCAATTTTTTTTTCCAAGCACAATATTAAATGTTCCTGAAAAAAAAAACATTCAAAAAATAAAGTCCATGGATAATATCAGGAATACACAAAAACAGATGCTGTAGCAATATTTCGGATTGATTTAGCCAACACACAACCAGATATTTCTGGTTTCATCCAGTCATATCCCGACAAAGTGGTGTGGAATTCGTATGCAATGGAACGAGAAAATCACAGTAAAAATGATTTTGGAGTAAAGCAAAGTCTTTTCGTTAGGCAAGTGCATAAAATGTCATCTGGACAAGGAAGAGGCTATGACGCCCCCAAATGAAAAAGACACCCCAATTCAAGATTATGAAGACGATGAGATTGAAGAAATGCAATAAGTGGATCTCCAAAAATTGATAAGAACATTAAGAAGTTCTCAAAAACAATTTCTTGAACTACAGAAATCCTTAATGGACAATATAGAAAATCTCTCTCGTGAAAATGAAATATTAAGGAGGAATCAAAATGAAATGAAACAACTAGTGGAACAAGAAACTGTGATAGTGATGAGAAATCATAATGAAATGCAGAATTCAATAGATGAAATGACAAACACATTAGAGAGCCTTAAAAACAGAATGGGTGAAGCAGAAGAGAGAATATCAGACTTAGAAGACGGAGAACAGGAAAGGAAACAGGCAAACCAAAGAAAAGAAGAAGAAATCAGAAATCGAAAAAATATTGTCAGGAATCTACAGGATACTATCAAAAAACCCAACATTCGGGTTCTAGGTGTTCCTGAAGGCATGGAGAGGGAGAAAGGATTAGAAGGCATTTTCAGTGAGATACTAGCAGAAAATTTCCCAGGTTTGGAGAAGGACAGAGGCATCTTAGTACAGGAAGCTTATAGAACCCCTAATAAACATGACCAAAAGAGATCCTCACCACGACATGTTGTAATCAAACTCACCACAGTGAAACATAAAGAAAAGATCCTAAAAGGTGCAAGAGAGAAACGTCAGATTACTCTTAGAGGATCTGCAATTAGACTCACAGCAGACTTCTCATCAGAAACCCTACAAGCTAGAAGGGAATGGCGAGACATAGCCCATGTACTAAGAGAGAAAAACTGCCAGCCCAGAATACTATATCCTGCAAAGCTCTCATTTGTGAATGAAGGTGAAATTAAGACTTTTCATAGCAAACAGAAACTGAAAGAATTTGTTGCCACTCATCCTGCTCTGCAAAAGATGCTTAACGATGTGTTAGACACAGAAACACAGAAACACGGTCACCAATATGAAAGAAGGTAAAGGAAGGAAACCTCACAGCAAAAGATCACAGGAAGCTCAATTTCTCTTTGACATAGAATTAAACTCTGATGCTCGGTTAAAGCAATGTGTTAAAGTAATCTATTATGTGCTCTTGATGTCTGTTCAATTCCAATTGTTCAAAAACAGCTGAATTTTTATTAAGAGCTATGGGTTATTTAAATATGTGCTTATTTTCAAAGATTTGAATAGTCACCTTGTAACAATGATCAAATTTGGTCTATATTATGTCATGATTTTTAGGAATCTTATTTCAACCAGATATTTTGGATTTTGAGCCTTTTGGCATTCTTGACAGGCATTCAAAAAATCAAAGTTTCAAACAATCTGGTCTCTAAAATTTCCAGTAAATCCTGGACTTTGGTTTTTCCAGTTTGGGCCCAACTGAAAAAATCGAAGGACCTATGTCTCTCATCTTATAGAGACACCAACTAAGCAGGCTATTTGGATTATATTAGAAGGACTGTCAGGATGTGATGTGGTACCAGACTTTAAGTTTCTATAATGGAAAATGCTATTAATACAAATGTTTGAGAATTAAAACGTCTAATGATCTTGTGTTACTAGACATGATAGTTATCTTAATGAGAAAGCCCCAGAGGCCTAAAGGGTTAAATACTTGTAAAATCCTACAGGTGCTTTCAAAAATACTGTGAAGTAAGCAAGTGCCTCTTGTTGGTTGATGAGTTTATAATTTTAAACATGGCGACTTAAAGTCTTTTGTCATCCATAGTTATATATGGTGTGCTGCTCATAAAACTAAAGCGTTGTTGGTTCTGTGTTTAGCTCTCCTCCTATAGGTTCCTATGGACTTTTTCCAGCCACTTTTATTATATTCAGTACTTTGGGATGGCTCTGTAAACAGATGAAGCCAATAATGTATTAACAGTACCAACTGAGAGAAAGTATGGTTAACTGAGGTTACTAAAAACAAAAAGCAATTCAAATCCATTGGTAATCTACAAAAAGAGTTAAAGATTTTAAAAGCTATTATTAAAATTGCTATATTGGTCTATTATGCTATGTTATATGTGTGTACATATTGTATGTCCACATGGGGAAATTTTATTAAGAGTTTTATTTTAAATGGCTTATAGATAACATTGTCCATAAATTTAAGCTGCTAAAATCAATCAAAGATACATTTTAATTGGTGTGACCTGAATCTGTGTATCATATGTTTTAAGCGTGTTGGTAGAAAGAAACTAAAAACATTTAAGATGGTTGTGCTTAAGTTTACAGGCTAAACAAACTACACCATGTTAGATATTTAAGAGGTGTTTTCAAATACATGATTCTTAAAATTTCTAGAAGGCATTGGACCCTCTGGTAAATGTTGTTATCTAATGGTTGAAACTATTTGCTAAGTATTCATGTAATATTGCTATTGTCACCAAGTGATCTAGGACTTGCTCTCTATTTTCTCTATTCTAAGCCCAACTTGTTCTTTCATTTCTCTATTCTCTTCAAGGTAGGAAACTAATTCTATTATAAAGGAATCTGTAGGACGCACAATTTAATCTTTAGACCTTATAAAAGAGATGGCTAACATTTTTCTGTAATAGCATAGCCAAAATAAGAACTTAAATAAAAATCTCTTAGTAGATTCACTTTGCCATCAGCGAAGTATACAGTAAGTAGAAAAAACCTCCCTTTCAGACCAAAGGGAAAGAAAGTTTTAAAGTGAGAATATAATTTTCCTCATGGGCATTGTCTACCTTTGAAAAACTACTACAGAACATGCCTGTGACTATAGCCTTGTAGTTCAGGCCACCAAAGTTTAGAGATGGGATTGGGCACTCCCTTGACTTGCATCCTCTGGTCTGCTTTAACACAAACCAGGAGGAAAAGAAAGCTCGGCATCAGAAGCAATGGGTGGCAGGCCTATTAATGGCTGATCTGTACAGTGATCTGCCCTCAAGGAGACCCAACAGGCCAGTCCACTGCAGTGGCTTTCAATGTGGTAAGCCTGGGCTTCAGCAGAAGTCAGCCTGTGAAGAGCCCTGGCAGCTCTGCCAAGAGTTGGATCACTGGAAATGGACCTGCCCTGGAGTCGAAGGATGCCCAGGTCAGAGCCACAGATCTTATTGGCTCTAAGCTGAAAAGCCCTTCACTCAGCCCAACTTCCAAAGTGACCACTGCAGCTGAGGGGATGGTCAAGTAGGGTAAGCAACATTGCAGGCAGAACTGTAAATTTCTTGTTAGAGATGCCACCTGCCTTGACCTGGACAGCGCTCCTAACAGGCCAGCCAAGTAATGAAAGTCAACAGAGTGCCTTCCCCTAGGAGGTTCACACCTCCCTTAGGATATACCCCATGTGAAGAGATAGATAGGTCTGGGCCTCTTAACTTACAAGGCCTAAAGCCCACCAAATTATTATCAAGCCCATTCTATCAGGTTCTATTTGCCTCTCCATCAGAAAAATTACTTGTAGCTTAGACAGCACCTTTCTTAGATCCTCTAATAATGACTCTGTCCTTTGTTCTAGGCCCTGTCTACTGCACTTGGGCTTCATTCCTTTGTAATCATAACCTCTACTCTACCACCAATGGCTCTACTCCTAACCTGTGTGTACTGATGATCCTCTTCCCCACTTAATGCTGTATAATTGTTCAGACCTGGAAAATGCCACGCTTAGGGTCATTGGTTACTATCCTCACTCTATCTTTTATGACCTTGTCTAAATATGATCAGAGTCGGTAAACTTTGAAGGCATCCATAGCCTTGGCAACTCATGACGACAGCCAAGGATGGTTACTGGTGCCATAAACTAGAGTGTCAATTTGTTGGGTCAACAACAGGAGCCACTGCGCACTTGCTCCTCATATGGGATCTCTGTCCTTAATGTGCTGTACATTTTGATTTCATGCTATAAGTAGTACTCAAACAGTATGTTTGACTTTGTGTTTCCATGTGGGTGCAAACTGTTGAAATCTTTATACTAAAATGATCTTCTGTATATAAAGAGAATTGAAAATGAATCTTGATGTGAATGGAAGGGGAGAGGGAGCGGGAGAGGGGAAGGTTCCATGTGGGAGGGAACTTATGGGAGGCGAAACCCATTGTAATCCATAAGCTGTACACTGGAAATTTATATTCATTAAATAAAAGTTAAAACAAAACAAAACAAAACAAAACAAAATAAATATTCCCTGATAAAAACATTCAAAACAATAAAGTCCATCGATAATATCCAGAAAACACAAACACAGAGGCTTTCACATTATTTCGGATTGATTTAGCCAAAATACAACCGGATATTTCTGGTTTCATCTAGTGATATCCGGACAAGGTGGTGTGGAATTTGTATGCAATGGACCGAGATAAATCACAGAAAAAATGGTTTTGGAGAACACCAAAGTCTTTTCGTTAGGCAAGTGCATAAAATGTCATCGATACAAACAGAAATATCATGTTTGTTTGCCACAGTTCCGCTGGCTTTCTCCCTAGAAAATAGGAATATGCAGAGCTGGTGTCTCCATGTGGAACCAATTACTGTATCCAAGCTGAAAATAAAATGTTCCCCGATAAAAAAAATTCAAAACAATAAAGTCCATCGATAATATCCAGAAAACACACACACAGAGGCTTTCACAATATTTCGGTTTGAGTTAGCCAAAACACAACCGGATATTTCTGGTTTCATCCAGTCATATCCGGACAAAGTGGTGTGCAATTCATATGCAATGGACCGAGAAAATCACAGTACAAATGGTTTTGGAGAAAAGCAAAGTCTTTTTGTTAGGCAAGTGCATACAATGTCATCGATACAAACAGAAATATCATGTTTGTTTGCCACAGTTCCTTTGGCTTTCTCCCTAGAAAATACGAGTGTGTGGAGCTGGTGTTCCCATGATGAACTAACTAGTGTTTCAACGGTACAAAATTAAAAATTCCCTGATTAAAAACATACAAAACAATGAAGTCCATCGATAATATGCAGAAAACACAAACACAGAGTGTTTCACAATATTTCGGATTCAGTTAGCCAAAACACAACCGGATTTTTCCAGTTTCATCCAGTCATATCCGGACAAACTGGTGTGGAACTCGTATGCAATGGACCGAGAAAATCACAGTAAAAATGGTTTTGCAGAAAAGCAAAGTCTTTTATTTAGGCAAGTGCATAAAATGTGATCGATACAAACAGAAATATCATGTTTGTTTGCCACAGTTCCGCTAGCTTTCACCCTAGAAAATATGAATGTGTGGAGCTGGTGTTCGCATGATGAAGTAATTAGTGTTTCAACGGTACAAAATTAAAAATTCCCTGATAAAAAACATTCAAAACAATAAAGTCCATCGATAATATCCAGAAAACACAAACACAGAGGCTTTCACAATATTTCGGATTGAGTTAGCCAAAACACAACCGTATATTTCTGGTTTCATCCAGTGATATCTAGACAACGTGGTGTGGAATTCGTATGCAATGAACCGAGAAAATCACAGTAAAAATGGTTTGGAGAAAAGCAAAGTCTTTTCATTAGGCAAGTGCATAAAATGTCATCTATACAAACAGAAATATCATGTTTGTTTGCCACAGTTCCTCTAGCTTTCTCCCTAGAAAATACGAATATGTAGAGCTGGTGTCTCCATGTGGAAACAATTAGTGTTTCACAGCACAAAATTAAATGTTCCCTGATAAAAACATTCAAAACAATAAAGTCTGTGGATAACATCAGGAATACACAAACACTGAGGCTTTCACAATATTTCGGATTGAGTTAGCCAAAAGAAAACCGGATATTTCTGGTTTAATCCAGTCATATCCGGACAAACTGGTGTGGACTTCGTATGCAATCGACCGAGAAAATCACAATAAAAATGCTTTTGGGGAAAAGCAAAGTCTTTTCATTGGCAAGTGCATAAAATATCATCTATACAAATAGAAATATCATGTTTGTTTGCCACAGTTCCTCTAGCTTTCTCCCTAGAATATACAAATATGTGGAGGTGGTGTCTCCATGTGGAATCAATTAGTGTATCTATGTTCAAAATTAAATGTTTCCCGATAAAAAACATTGAAAACAATAAAGTCCATATAATATCCGAAAAACCAATACACAGAGGCCGTAGCAATATCTGGGATTGAGTTAGCCAAAACAAAACCGGATATTTCCGGTTTATCCCGTCATATTCAGACAAACTGGTGTGGAATTCGTATGCAATGGATCGAGAACATCACAGTAGAAATGGTTTGGAGAAAAGCAAAGTCTTTTCATTATGCATGTGCATACAATGTCATCGATACAAACAGAAATATCATGTTTGTTTGCCACAGTTCCTCTAGCTTTCTCCCTAGAAAACACGAATATGTAGAGCTGGTGTCTCCATGTGGAAACAATTAGTGTTTCACAGCACAAAATTAAATGTTCCCTGATAAAAACATTCAAAACAATAAAGTCTGTGGATAACATCAGGAATACACAAACACTAAGGCTTTCACAATATTTCGGATTGAGTTAGCCAAAAGAAAACCGGATATTTCCAGTTTCATCCAGTCATATCCGGACAAACTGGTGTGGACTTCGTATGCAATGGACCGAGAAAATTACAAGAAAAATGCTTTCGACGAAAAGCAAAGTCTTTTCGTTAGGCAAGTGCATAAAATGTCATCTATACAAACATAGATATCATGTGTGTTTGCCACAGTTCTTCTACCTTTCTCCCTAGAAAATACAAATATGTAGAGGTGGTGTCTCCATGTCGAACCAATTAGTGTATCTAAGTTCAAAATTAAATGTTTACCGATAAAAAACATTGAAAACAATAAAGTCCGTTGATAATATCCGAAAAACCCAAACACAGAGGCTGTGGCAATATCTGGGATTGAGTTAGCCAAAACAAAACCGGATATTTCCAGTTTCATCCCGTCATATTCGGACAAACTGGTGTGGAATTCGTATGCAATGGATCGAGAAAATCACAGTAAAAATGGTTTTGGAGAAGGGCAAGGTCTTTTCATTAGGCAAGTGCATAAAATGTCTTTTATACAAACAGAAATATCATGTTTGTTTGCCGCAGTAACTCTAGCTTTCTCCCTAGAAAATAAGAATATGTAGAGCTGATGTCTTCATGTGGAACCAATACTGTATCCAAGCTCAAAATAAAATGTTCCCAGATAAAAAACATTCAAAACAATAAAGTCCATCAATAATTTCCAGAAAACACAAACACAGAGGCTGTAGAAATATCTGGGATTGAGTTAGCCAAAACAGAACCGGATATTTCCGGTTTCATCCAGTCATATCCGGACAACGTGGTGTGGAATTTGTATGCAATGGACTGAGAAAATCACAGTGCAAATGCTTCTGGAGAAAAGCAAAGTCTTTTCGTTAGGCAAGTGCATAAAATGTAATCGATACAAACAGAAATATCGTGTTTATTTGCCACTGTTCCTCTAGCTTTATCCCTGGAAAATAGGAATATGTAGAGCTGGTGCCTCCATGTGGAACTAATTACTGTATCCAAGCTCAAAATGTAATGTTCCCTGATAAACAACATTCAAAACAATAAAGCCATTGAGAATATCAGGAATACACAAACACAGAGGCTCTAGCAATATCTGGGAATGAGTTAGCCAAAACAAAAACCAGATATTTCCGGCTTCATCTAGTCATATCCGGACAAAGTGGTGTGGAATTCGTATGGAATGGACCGAGAAAATCACAGTACAAATGGTTTTGGAGAAAAGCAAAGTCTTCTCGTTAGGCAAGTGCATAAAATATCATCTATACAAACAGAAATATCATGATTGTTTGCCGCAGTTCCTCCAGCTTTCACTTAGAAAATACGAATCTGTAGTGCTGGTTTCCCCATGATGAACCAATTAGTGTTTCTATGGTACAAAATTAAATGTTCCCTGAGAAAAACATTCAAAACAATAAAGTCCATTGATAATATCCGTAAAACACAAATACAGAAAATTTCACAATATTTCACATTGAGTTATCCAAAACAAAACGGGATATTTCTGGTTTCATCCAGTCAGATACGGAAAAAGTCGTTAGGAATTCAGATGCAATGGACCCCGAAAATCACTTTAAAAATGCTTTCGGAGAAAAGCAAAGGCTTTTTGTTAGGCAAGTGCATAAAATGTCATCTACACAAGCAGAAATATCATGTTTGTTTGCCGCAGTTCCTCTAGCTTTCTCCCTAGAAATTACGAATGTGTAGAGCTGGTGTCTCAATGTGGATTCAATTAGTGTTTCCAAGCACAAAATTAAATGTTCCCTGAAAAAAACATTCAAAAAAATAAATTCCGTGGATAATATCAGGAATACACAAACACAGAGGCTGTAGCAATATCTGGGATTGAGTTAGCCAAAACAAAACCGTATATTTCCGGTTTCATCCAGTCATATCCGTACAAAGTTGTGTGGAATTCGTATGCAATGGACCGAGAAAATCAGAGCAAAAATGGTTTTGGTGAAAAGCAAAGTCTTTTCATTAGGCAAGTGCATAAAATATCATCTATAGAAACAGAAATATCATCTTTGTTTGCCGCAGTTCCTCTAGCATTCTCCGTAGAAAATACTAATGTGTACAGCTGTTGTCTCCATTTGGAACCAATTAGTGTTTCAATGGTACCAAATTAAATGTTCCCTAATAAAAAAAAATCAAAACAGTAAAGTCTGTGGATAATATCAGGAATACACAAACACAATGGCTGTAGTAATATGGGGGATTGCGTTAGTCAAAACAAAAACGGATATTTCTGGTTTCATCCAGTTATATCCGATAAACTGGTGTGGAATTCGTATGCAATGGACCAAGAAAATTACAGTAAAATTGGTTTTGGAGAAAAGCAAAGTCTTTACGTTAGGCAAGCACATCAAATGTCATCTATACAAACAGAAATATCAAGTTTGTTTGCCACAGTTCCTCTAGCTTTCTCCCTAGAAAATAAGAATATGTAGCATTGGTGTCATCATGTGGAACCAATTACTGTATCCAAGCACAAAATTAAATGTTCCACGATAAAAAATTTCAAAACAATAAAGTCCATGGATAATATCCGGAAAACACAAACATAGGGTTTGTAGCAATATCTGGGATTGAGTTAGCCAAAACAAAACCGGATATTTCCGGTTTCATCCAGTCATATCCGGACAAACTAGTGTGGAAATCGTATGCAATGGACGGAGAAAATCAAAGTAAAAATGGTTTTGGAGAAAAGCAAAGTCTTTACGTTAGGCAAGTGTATAAAATTTCATCTATACAAACAGAAATATCATGTTTGTTTGCCGCAGTTCCTCTAGATTTCTCCCTAGAAAATACGAATGTGTGGAGCTGGTGTCTCCATGTGGAACCAATTACTGTATCCAAGCTCAAAATAAAATATTTCCTGATAAAAATCATTCAAAACTATAAAGTCCATGGATAATATCCAGAAAACACAAACAAGGAGGCTTTCACAATATTTTGCATTGAGTTAGCCAAAACACAACCGGATATTTCTGGTTTCATCCAGTCATATCCGGAAAAAGTCGTTTGGAATTCGTATGCAATGGACCAAGAAAATCACAGTAAAATTGGTTTTGGAGAAAAGCAAAGTCTTTTCGTTAGACAAGTGTATAAAATGTCATCGATACAAACAGAAATATCATGTTTGTTTGCCGCAGTTCCTCTAGCTTTCTCCTTAGAAAATAAGAACGTGTAGAGCTTGTATTCCCTGATGAACCAATTACTGTTTCAAGGGTACAAAATTAAATGTTTCCTGATGAAAACCTTCAAAACAATAAAGTCCATCGATAATATCCAGAAACACAAACACAGAGTCTTTCACAATATTTAGGGTTGTGTTATCCAAAAAACAACCGGATATTTCTGCTTTCATCCAGTCATATCTGCACAAAGTGGTGTAGAATTCGTATGCAATGCACGGAGAAAATCGCAATAAAAATGATTTTGGAGAAAAGCAAAGTCTTTTTGTTAGGCAAGTGCATAAAATGTCATCTATACAAACAGAAATATCATGTTTCTTTGCCGCAGTTCCTCTAGCTTTCTCCCTAGAAAATTTGAATGTGTATAGATTTTGTTCCCATGATGAACCAATTAGTGTTTCAACGGTACAAAATTAAGTGTTCCCTGAAAAAAAAACATTCAAAAAAATAAAGTCCATGTATAATATCAGGAATACACAAACACAGAGGCTGTAGCAATATTTTGGATTGAGTTAGCCAAAACACAACCGGATATTAATGGTTTCATCCAGTCATATACGCACAAAGTGGTGTCTAATTCGTACGCAATGGACCGAGAAAATCACAGTAAAAATGGTTTTGGAGAAAAGCAAAGTCTTTTCCTTAGGCAAGTGCATAAAATGTCATCTATAGAAACAGAAATATCATGTTTGTTTGCCCCAGTTCCTCTAGCTTTCTCCCTAGGAAATACGAATATGTAGAGCTGGTGTTCCCATTATGAACCAATTCGTGTTTCAACGGTACAAAATTAAATGTTCCCCGATAAAAAACATTCAAAGCAATAAAGTCCATCGATAATATCCAGAAAACACAAACACAGAGGCTGTAGTAATATTTCTGATTAAGTTAGCGAAAACAACCGGATATTTCTGGTTTCATCCAGTCATTTCCAGTCAACCTGGTGTGGAATTCATATGCAATGGACCGAGAAAATCACAGTACAAATGGTTTTGGAGAAAAGCAAAGTCTTTTCATTACGCAAGTGCATAAACTGTCATCTATACAAACAGAAATATCATGTTTTTTTGTCCTAGATATTTAAGAGGTGTTTTCAAATACATGATTCTTAAAATTTCTAGAAGGCATTGGACCCTCTGGTAAATGTTTTCTTAAGTTGTTATCTAATGGTTGAAATGGTTTGCTAAGTATTCATGTAATATTGCTATTGTCAGCAAATGATCTAGTACTTGCTCCCTCATTTCTCTATTCTAAGCCCAACTTGTTCTTTCACTTCTCTATTCTCTTCAAGGTAGGAAACTAATTCTATTATAAAGGAATCTGTAGGATGCACAATTTAATCTTTAGACCTTATAAAAGAGATGGCTAACATTTTTCTGTAATAGCATAGCCAAAATAAGAACTTAAATAATAATCTCATAGTAGATTCACTTTGCCATCAGCGAAGTATATAGTAAGTAGAAAAAAACTCCCTTTCAGACCAAAGGGAAAGAAAGTTTTAAAGTGAGAGTATAATTTTCCTCATGGGCATTGTCTACCTTAGAATAACTACTGCAGAACATGCCTGTGACTATAGACTTGTAGTTCAGGCCACCAAAGTTTAGAGATGGGATTGGGCACTCCCTTGACTTGCATCCTCTGGTCTGCTTTAACACAAACCAGGAGGAAAAGAAAGCTCGGCATCAGAAGCAATGGGTGGCAGGCCTATTAATGGCTGCTCTGTACAGTGATCAGCCCTCAAGGAGACCCAACAGGCCAGTCCACTGCAGTGGCTTTCAATGTGGTAAGCTTGGGCTTCAGCAGAAATCAGCTTGTGAAGAGCCCTGGCAGCTCTGCCAAGAGTTGGATCACTGGAAATGGACCTGCCCTGGAGTAAAGGATGCCCAGGTCAGAGCCACAGATCTTAATGGCTCTAAGCTGAAAAGCCCTTCACTCAGCCCAACTTCCAAAGTGACCACTGCATCTGAGGGGATGGTCAAGTAGGGTCAGCAACATTGCAGGCAGAACTGTAAAGTTCTTTTTAGAGATGCCCCCTGCCTTGACCTGGACAGCGCTCCTAACAGGCCAGCCAAGTCATGAAAGTCAACAGAGTGCCTTCTCCTAGGAGGTTCACACCTCCCTTAGGATATACCCCATGTGAAGAGATAGATAGGTCTGGGCCTCTTAACTTACAAGGCCTAAAGCCCACCAGATTATTACCAAGCCCCTTCTATCAGGTTCTATTTGCCTCTCCATCAGAAAAATTACTTGTAGCTTAGACAGCACCTTTCTTAGCTCCTCTAATAATGACTCTGTCCTTGTTCTAGGCCATGTCTAGTGCACTTGGGCCTCATTCCTTTGTAATCAGAACCTCTACTCTACCACCAATGGCTCTACTCCCAACCTGTGTGTACTGATGGTCCTCTTCCCCACTTAATGCTGTATAAAAGTTCAAACCTGGTAAATGCCACTCTTAGGATCATTGGTTACTATCCTCACTCTGTCTTTCATGATCTTGTCTAAATATGATCAGAGTCGGTAAACTTGGAAGGCTTCCATAGCCTTGGCAACTCATGACGACAGCCTAGGATGGTTACTGGTGCCATAAACTAGAGTGTCAATTTGTTGGGTCAACAACAGGAGCCACTGTGCACTTGCTCCTCATGTGGGATCTCTGACCTTAATGTGCTGTACATTGTGATTTAATGCTATAACTAGTACTCAAACAGTATGTTTGACTTTGTGTTTCCATGTGGGTGCAAACTGTTGAAATCTTTATACTAAAATGATCTTCTGTATATAAAGAGAATTGAAAAAGGATCTTGATGTGAATGGAAGGGGAGAGGGAGCGGGAGAGGAGAGGGTTGCTGGTGGGAGGGAAGTTATGGGAGGCGAAAAGCATTGTAATCCATAAGCTATACACTGGAAATTTATATTCATTAAATAAAAGTTAAAACATAACAAAACAAAAAAATAAATGTTCCCTGATAAAAATATTCAAAACAATAAAGTCCATCGATAATATCCAGAAAACACAAACAAAGAGGCTTTCAAAATATTTTGGATTGAGTTAGCCAAAACAGAACCGGATATTTCCGGTTTCATCCATTCATACCCGGACAAACTGGTGTGGAATTCGTATGCAATGGACCGAGAAAATCAGAATAAAAATGGTTTTGGAGAACAGCAAAGTCTTTTCGTTAGGCAAGTGCATAAAATGTCATCTCTACAAACAGAAATATCATGTTTGTTTGCCGCAGTTCCTCTAGCTTTCTCCCTACAAAATACGAATCCGTAGAGCTGGTGTCCACATGATGAAACATTTAGTGTTTCAACGGTACAAAATTAAATGTTCCCTGATAAAAACATTCAAAACAATAAAGTCCATCGATAATATCCAGAAAACACAAACACAGAGGCTTTCACAATATTTCGGTTTGAATTAGCGAAAATACGACCGGATATTTCTGGTTTCATCCAGTCATATCTGGACAAAGTGGTGTGGAATTCGTATGCAATGGACCGAGAACATCACAGTAAAAATGGTTTTGGAGAAAAGCAAAGTCTTTTTGTGATGCAAGTGCATAAAATGTCATCGATACAAACAGAAATATAATGTTTGTTTGCCGCAGTTCCTCTAGCTTTCTCCCTAGAAAATACGAATGTGTAGAGGTGGTGTCCCCATGATGAACCAGTTTTTTTTTTCCAAGCACAAAATCAAATGTTCCCGGAAAAAAAAAACATTCAAAACAATAAAGCCCGTTGTTAATATCCAAAAACACAAACACAGAGGCCGTAGCAATATCTGGGATTGAGTTAGCCAAAAAAGACAATATATTTCTGGTTTCATCCAGTCATATCCGGATAAAGTACTGTGGAATTCGTATGCAATGGACAGAGAAAATCACAGTACAAATGGTTTTGGAGAACAGTAAAGTCTTTTCGTTAGGCAAGTGCATAAAATGTCATCTATACAAACAGAAATATCATGTTGTTTGCTGCAGTTCCTCTAGCTTTCTACGTAGAAAATACGAATATGTAGATCTGGTATCTCCATGTTGAACCAATTGCTGTATCCAAGCTGAAAATAAAATGTTCCGTGATAAAAAAATATTCAAAACAATAAAGTCCGTTGACAATATCTAGAAAACACAAACACAGTGGCCGTAGCAATATCTGGGATTGAGTTGGCCAAAACAATGCCAGATATTTCTGGTTTCATCCAGTCATATCCGGATAAAGTGGTGTGGAATTCGTATGTAATGGACCGAGAGAATCATAGTACAAATGGTTTTGGAGAAAAGCAAAGTCTTTTCGTTAGGCAAGTTCATAAAATGTCATCTCTACAAACAGAAATATCATGTTTGTTTGCCACAGTTCCTCTAGCTTTCTCCATACAAAAAACGAATGTGCAGAGCTGGTGTCCCCATTTTTAACCAATTATTTTTCCAAGCACAAATTTAAATGTTCCCTGAAAAAAAAATACATTCAAAAAAATAAACTCCGTGGATAATATCAGGAATACACAAACACAGAGGCTGTAGCAATATTTCAGATTGAGTTAGCCAACACACAACCAGATATTTCTGGTTTCATCCAGTCATATCCGGACAAAGTGGTGTGGAATTCGTATGCAACTGTCCAAGAAAATCACAGTAAAAATGGTTTGGGAGAAAAGCAAAGTCTTTTCGTTAGGCAAGTGCATAAAATGTCATCAATGCAAACAGAAATATCATGTTTGTTTGCCACAGTTCCTCCAGCTTTCTCCCTAGAAAATATGAATATGCAGAGGTGGTGTCTCCATGTGGAAGCAATTACTGTATCGAAGCTCAAAATAAAAAGTTCCCCGATAAAAAACATTCAAAAATATAAAGTCCATTGATAGTATCCAGAAAAAACAAACACAGAGGCTGTAGAAATATCTGGGATTGAGTTAGCCGAAACAAAACTGGATATTTCGATTTTCTTCCAGTCAGATCCGGAAAACTGGTGTGAAAATCCTATGCAATGGACTGAGAAAATAACAGTACAAATGGTTTTGGAGCAAAGCAAAGTCTTTTCGTTAGCAAGTGCATAAAATGCCATCTATACAAACAGAAATATCATGTTTGTTTGCCGCAGTTCCTCTACCTTTCCCCTAGAAAATACGAATGTATAGAGCTGGTGTCTCCATGTGGAACAAATTACTGTATCCAAGCTCAAAATAAAATGTTCCCCGATAATAAACATTCAAAACAATAAAATCCGTTGATAATATCCAGAAAACACAAACACAGAGGCCATAGCAATATGTGGGATTGAGTTAGACAAAACAAAACAGGATATTTCTGGTGTCATCCATTCACATCCAGACAAAGTGGTGTGGAATTCGTATGCAATGGACCGAGAAAATCACAGTAAAAATGGTTTTGGATAAAAGCAAAGTCTTTTCGTTAGGGAACTGCATAAAAAGTCATCTAAACAAACAGAAATATCATGTTTGTTTGCCGCAGTTCCTCTAGCTTTCTCCCTAGAAAATACGAATGTGTAGAGCTGGTGTCCCCATGATGAACCAATTTTTTTTTCCAAGCACAAAATCAAATGTTCCAGGAAAAAAAAATTCAAAACAATAAAGTCCATCGATAATATCCAGAAAACACAAACAGAGAGGCTGTAGCAATATCTGGGATTCAGTTAGCCAACACAAAACCGGATATTTCTGGTTTCATCCAGTCATATCCCGACAAAGTGGTCTGGAATTCGTATGCAATGGACCGAGAAAATCACAGTAAAAATCGTTTTGGAGAAGAGCAAAGAATTTTCGTTAGGCAAGTGCATAAAAGGTCATCTATGCAAACAGAAATATCATGTTTGTTTGCCGCAATTCCTCTACCTTTCCCCTAGAAAATAAGAATGTGTAGAGCTGGTGTCCCCATGATGAACCAATTAGTTTTTCCAAGCACAAAATTAAATGCTCCCAGAAAAAAAAAACATTCAAAAAAATAAAGCCCGTGGATAATATCAGGAATACACAAACACAGAGGCTGTAGCAATATTTCGGATTGAGTTAGCCAAAACACAACTGGATTTTTCCAGTTTCATCCAGTCATATCCGGACAAACTGGTGTGTAATTCGTAAGCAATGGACCGAGAAAAAAAAACAGTAAAAATGGTTTTGGAGAAAAGCAAAATCTTTTCCTTAGGCAAATGCATAAAATTCATCTATACACACAAAATATCATGCTTGTTTTCCAAAGTTCCTCTAGCTTTCTCTCTAGAAAATACAAATGTGTAGAGCTGGTGTCCCCATGATGAACCACTTAGTGTTTGTATGGTACAAAATGAAATGTTCCCTGATAAAAACATTCAAAAGAATAAAATCAATCGATAATATCCAGAAAACACAAACACAGAGGCTGTAGCAATATTTCGGATTGAGTTAGCCAAAACACAACCGGATATTTCTGGTTTCATCCAGTCATATCCGGACAAAGTGGTATGGAATTCATATGCAATGGACCGAGAAAATCACAGTAAAAATGGTTTTGGATAAAAGCAAGGTCTTTTCATTAGGGAACTGCATAAAATGTCATCGATACAAACAGAAATATCATGTTTGTTTGCCACAGATCCTCTAGCTTTCTCCCTAGAAAATAAGAATTTGTAGAGCTGGTGTCCCCTTGATGAACAATTTTTTTTTTCCAAGCACAAAATCAAATGTTCCCGGAAAAAAAAAAAAAACATTCAAAAGAATAAAGTCCGTTGATAATATCCAGAAAACAAAAAACAGAGACGGTAGCAATATCTGGGATTGAGTTAGCCAAAAGAAAACCGGATATTTCTGGTTTCATCCAGTCATATCTGGACAAACTCGTGTGTAATTCGTATGCAATGGACCGAGAAAATCACAGTAAAAATGGTTTTGGAGAAAAGAAAAATCTTTTCGTTAGGCAAACGCATAAAATGCCATCTATAAAAACAAAATATAATGCTTGTTTGCCACAGTTCCTCTAGCTTTCTCCCTAGAAAATACAAATGTGTAGAGCTGGTGTCCCCATGATGAACCAGTTAGTGTTTGTACAGTACAAAATTAAATGTTCCCTGATAAAAACATTCAAAAGAATAAAATCCATCGATAATATCCAGAAAACACAAACACAGAGGCTGTAGCAATATTTCGGATTGAGTTAGCCAAAACACAACCGGTTATTTCTGGTTTCATCCAGTCATATCCGGACAAAGTGGTGTGGAATTCATATGAAATGGACCGAGAAAATCACAGTACAAACGGTTTTGGAGTAATGCAAAAACTTTTCATTAGGCAAGTGCATAAAATGTCATCTATACAAACAGAAATATCATGTTTGTTTGCCGCAGTTCCTCTACCTTTCCCCTAGAAAATACGAATGTGTAGAGCTGGTGTTCCCATGATGAACCAATTAGTTTTTCCAAGCACAAAATTAAATGCTCCCCGATAAAAAACATTCAAAATAATAAAGTCCATTGACAATATCCAGAAAACACAATCAAAGAGGCCATAGCAATATCTGGGATTGTGTTAGCCAAAACACAACCGGATATTTCTGGTTTCAACCAGTCATATCTGGACAAACTAGTGTGGAATTCGTATGTAATTTTCCGAGAAAATCACAGTACAAATGGTTTTGGAGAAAAGCAAAGTCTTTTTGTTAGCCAAGTGCATAAAATGTCATCTATACAAACCGAAATATCATGTTGTTTGCTGCACTTCCTCTAGCTTTCTACGTAGAAAATACGAATATATAGATCTGGTGTCTCCATGTGGAACCAATTGCTGTATCCAAGCTGAAAATAAAATGTTCCACGATAAAAAACATTCAAAACAATAAAGTCTGTTGACAATATCTAGAAAACACAAACCCGGAGGCCGTAGCAATATCTGGGATTGAGTTGGCCAAAACAATGCCAGATATTTCTGGTTTCATCCAGTCATATCCGGACAAAGTGGTTTGGAATTCGTATGGAATGGACCAAGAGAATCACAGTACAAATAGTAGTGGAGAAAAGCAAAGTCTTTTTGTTAGGCAAGTGTATAAAATGTCATCGATACAAACAGAAATATCATGTTTGTTTGCCACAGTTCCTCTAGCTTTCTCAGTAGAAAATACAAATGTGTAGAGCTGGCGTCCCCATGATGAACCAGTTAGTATTTGTACGGTACAAAATGAAATGTTCCCTGATAACAATATTCAAAAGAATAAAGTCCATCGATAATATCCAGAAAACACAAACACAGAGGCTGTAGCAATATTTCGGATTGAGTTAGCCAAAACACAACTGGATATTTCTGGTTTCATCCAGTCATATCCAGACAAAGTGGTGTGGAATTCCTATGAAATGGACCGAGAAAAGCACAGTAAAAATGGTTTGGGAGAAAAGCAAAGTCTTTTCATTAGGCAAGTGCATAAAATGTCATCTATACAAACAAAAATATCATGTTTGTTTGCCGCAGTTCCTTTAGCTTTCTTCCTAGAAAATACAAACATGTAGAGCTGGTGTCTCCATGTGCAACCAATTACTGTATCCAAGCTCAAAATAAAATGTTCCCCAATAAAAAACATTCAAAACAATAAAGTCCGTTGACAATATCCAGAAAACACAAACAAAGAGGCCATAGCATCATCTGGAATTGAGTTAGCCAAAACACAAACGGATATTTCTGTTTTCATCCAGTCATATCCGGACAAAGTTGTGTGGAATTCATATGCAATGGACTGAGAAAATCACAGTGAAAATGGTTTCGGAGTAAAGCAAAGTCTTTTCGTTAGGCAAGTGCATAAAATGTCATCGATACAAACAAAATATCATGTTTGTTTGCCGCAGTTCCTCTACCTTTCCCCTAAAAAATACGAATGTGTAGAGATGGTGTCCCCATGATGAACCAATTAGTTTTTCCAAGCACAAAATTAAATGTTCCCTGAAAGAAAAAAAAAAAACATTCAAAAAATTAACGTCCGGGGATAATATCAGGAATACACAAACACAGAGGCTGTAGCAATATTTCGGATTGAATTAGCCAAAACACACCCGGATTTTTCCAGTTTCATCCAGTCATATCCGGAGAACCTGGTGTGGAATTCGTATGCAATGGTCCGAGAAAATCACAGTAAAAATGGTTTTGGAGAAAAGCAAAATCTTTTGTTAGGCCAGTGCATAAAATGTCATCTATACAAACAAAATATCATGTCTGTTTGCCACAGTTCCTCTAGCTTTCTCAGTAGAAAATACAAATGTGTAGAGCCTGTGTCCCCATGTGGAACCAATTACTGTATCCAAACTCAAAATAAAATGTTCCCCGAAAGAATCATTCAAAACAATAATGTCCGTTGACAATATCCATGAAACAGAAACAAAGAGGCCGTAGCAATAGCTGGGATTGAGTTAGCCAAAACAAAACCGGATATTTGTGGTTTCATCCAGTCATATCCGGACAAAGTGGTGTGGAACTCGAATGCAATGGACCGAGAAAATCACAGTAAAAATGGTTTTGGAGAAAAGCAAAGTCTTTCCGTTGGGCAAGAGCATTAAATGTCATTGATACAAACAGAAATATCATGTTTGTTGCCGCAGTTCCTTAGCTTTATTCCTAGAAAATATGAATATGTAGAGCTGGTGTCTCCATGTGGAACCAATTACTGTATGCAAGCTCAAAATAAAATGTTCCCCGATAAAAAACATTCAAAACAATAAAGTCCGTTGACAATATCCAGAAAACACAAACACAGAGGCCGTAGCAATATCTGGGATTGAGTTAGCCAAAACAAAACCGGACATTTCTGGTTTCATCCAGTCACATCCCGACAAAGTGGTGTGGAATTCGTATGCAATGGACCGAGAAAATCACAGTACAAATGGTTTTGGAGAAAAGCAAAGTCTTTTCGTTAGGCAAGTGCATAAAATGTCATCTATACAAACAGAAATATCATCTTTGTTTGCCACAGTTCCTCTACCTTTCCCCTAGAAATTACGAATGTGTAGAGCTGGTGTCCCCATGTGGAACCAATTACTGTATCCAAGCTCAAAATAAAATGTAACCTGATAATAAAATTTCAAAACAATAAAGTCCATTGATAATATCCAGAAAACACAAACACAGAGGCTTTCACAGTATTTCGGATTGAGTTATCCAAAACGAAACCGGATATTTCTGGTTTCATCCAGTCATATCTGGACAAAGTGGTGTGGAATTCGTATGAAATGGACCGAGAAAATCACAGTACAAATGGTTTTGGAGAAAAGCAAAGTCTTTTCGTTAGGCAAGTGCATAAAATGTCATCTATACAAACAGAAATATCATCTTTGATTGCCACAGTTCCTCTACCTTTCCCCTAGAAATTACGAATGTGTAGAGCTGGTGTCCCCATGTGGAACCAATTACTGTATCCAAGCTCAAAATAAAATGTAACCTGATAATAAAATTTCAAAACAATAAAGTCCATTGATAATATCCAGAAAACACAAACACAGAGGCTTTCACAGTATTTCGGATTGAGTTATCCAAAACGAAACCGGATATTTCTGGTTTCATCCAGTCATATCTGGACAAAGTGGTGTGGAATTCGTATGAAATGGACCGAGAAAATCACAGTACAAATGGTTTTGGAGAAAAGCAAAGTCTTCTCGTTAGGCAAGTGCATAAAATGTGAACGATACCAACAGAAATATCATGTTTGTTTGCCGCAGTTCCTCTAGCTTTCTCCCTAGAAAATACAAATGTGTAGAGCTGGTGTCCCCAGTTTCAACCAATTTTTTTTCCAAGCACAAAGTTACATGCTCACTGAAAAAAAAAAAACATTCAAAAAAATAAAGTCCGTGGATAATATCAAGAATACACAAACACAGAGTCTGTAGCAATATTTCGGATTGAATTAGCCAACACACAACCAGGTATTTCTGGTTTCATCCAGTCATATCCCGACAAAGTGGTGTGGAATTCGTATACAATGGACCGAGAAAATCACAGTAAAAATGGTTTTGGAGTAAAGCAAAGTCATTTCCTTAGGCAAGTGAATAAAATGTCATCTATACAAACAGAAATATCATCTTTGTTTGCCAGAGTTCCTCTGGCTTTCTTCCTAGAAAATACGAATATGTAGAGCTGGTGTTCCCAAGATGATCCAATTAATTTTTTCCAAGCACAAAATTAAATGTTCCCTGAAAAAAAAACATTCAAAAAAATTAAGTCCGTGGATAATATCAGGAATACACAAACACAGAGGCTGTATCAATAGTTTGCATTGAGTTAGCCAAAACACAACCGTATTTTTCCGGTTTCATCCAGTCATATCTGGACAAACTAATGTGGAATTCGTATGCAATGGACCGAGAAAATCACAGTAAAAATGGTTTTGGAGAAAAGAAAAATCTTTTCGTTAGGCACCTGCATAAAATGTCATCTATACAAACAGAAATATCATGTTTGTTTTCCAAAGTTCCTCTAGTTTTCTCCCTAGAAAATACGAATTTGTAGAGCTGGTGTCCCCATGATGAACCAATTACTGTTTCTACGGTACAAAATTAAATGTTCCCTGATAAAAACATTCAAAACTATAAAGTCCATCGATAATATCCAGAAACCACAAACACAGAGGCTTTCACAATATTTCGAATTGAGTTAGCCAAAACACAACCGGATATTTCTGGTTTCATCCTGTCATATCCGGACAAAGTGGTGTGGAATTCGTATGCAATAGACCTAGAAAATCACAGTAAAAATGGATTTGGAGAAAAGCAAAGTCTTTTCGTTAGTCAAGTGCATAAAATGTCAATGATACCAACAGAAATATCATGTTTGTTTGCCCCAGTTCCTCTAGCTTTCCCCTAGAAAATATGAATATGCAGAGCTGGTGTCTCCATGTGGAAACAATTACTGTATCCAAAATATCAAAATAAAATGTTCCCTGATAATAAACATTCAAAAAATAGAGACCGTTGATAATATCCAGAAAACACAAACACAGAGACCGTAGCAATATCTGGAATTGAGTTATCCAAAAAAGACCGGATATTTCTGGTTTCATCCAGTATATCCCGACAAAGTGTTGTGGAATTCATATGCAATGGACCAAGAAAATCACAGTAAAAATGATTTTGGAGAAAAGCAAAGTCTTTTTGTTAGGCAACTGCATAAAATGTTATCGATACAAACAGAAATATCATGTTTGTTTGCCGCAGTTCCTCTAGCTTTCTCAGTGGAAAATACAAATGTGTAGAGCTGGTGTCCCCATTTTCAACCAACTTTTATTTCCAAGCACAAAATTAAATGTTCCCTGAAAAAAAAAAACATTCAAAACAAAAACTCCGTGGATAATATCAGAAATATACAAACACAGAGGCTTTAGCAAAATTTCAGATTCAGTTCGCCAAAACACAACCGGATATTTCAAGTTTCATCCCATCATATCCGGACAATCTGGTGTGGAATTCATATGCAATGGACCGAGAAAATCACAGTAAAAATGGTTTTGGAGATAAGCAAAGTCTTTTTGTTAGGCTAGTGCATAAAATGTATCTATACAAACAGAAATAACATGTTTGTTTGCTGCAGTTCCTCTAGCTTTCTCCTAAAAAATACGAATATATAGATCTGGTGTATCCATGTGGAACCAATTACTGTATCCAAGCTCAAAATAAAATGTTCCCCGATAATAAACATTCAAAACAATAAAGTCCGTTGATAATATCCAGAAAACGAAAACGCAGAGGCTGTAGCAATGTCTGGAATTGAGTTATCCAAACAAAACCAGATATTTCTGGTTTCATCCAGTCATATCCGGAAAAAGAGGTGCAGAATTCGTATGCAATGGACCAAGAAAATCACAGTAAAAATGGTTTTGGAGAAAAGCAGTCTTTTCGTTAGGCAAATGCATAAAATGTCATTGATATAAACAGAAATATCATGTTTGTTTGCCGCTGTTCCTCTAGCTTTCTAAGTAGAAAATACGAATATGTAGAGCTGGTGTCCCCATTTTTAACCATTTTTTTTCCAAGCAGAAAATTAAATGTTCCCTAAAAAAAAACATTCAAAGAAATAAAGTCCGTGGATAATATCAGGAATACACAAACACAGGGGCTTTCACAATATTTCGGATTGAGATAGCCAAAACAAAACCGGATATTTCTGGTTTCATCCAGTCATATCCGGACAAAGTGGTGTGGAATTCGTATGCAATGGACCGAGAAAATCACAGTACAAATGGTTTTGGAGAAAAGCAAAGTCTTCTCGTTAGGCAAGTGCATAAAATGTCATCTATACAAACAGAAATATCATGTTTGTTTGCCGCAGTTCCTCTAGCTTTCTCCCTAGAACATACGAATGTGTAGAGCTGGTGTCCCCATGATGAACCAATTACTGTTTCTATGGTACAAAATTAAATGTTCCCTGATAAAAACATTCAAAACAATAAATTCTATTAATAATATCCAGAAAACACAAACACAGAGGCTTTCACAATATTTCAGATTGAGTTAGCCAAAACACAACAAGATATTTCTGGTTTCATCCAGTCATGTCCGGACATTGTGGTGTTTGAATCGTATGCAATGGACCGAGAAAATCACAGTAAAAATGGTTTTGGAGAAAAGCAAAATTTTTCGTTAGGAAAGTGCATAAAATATCAACGATACCAACAGAAATATCATCTTTGTTTGCCGCAGTTCCTCTAGCTTTCTCCCTAGAAATACGAATGTGTAGATATGGTGTCCCCATTTTTAACCAATTTTTTTTTCCAAGCACAAAATTACATGTTCCCAAAAAAAACATTCAAAAAAAATAAACTCCGTGGATAATATCAGGAATACACAAACACAGAGGCTGTAGCAATATTTTGGATTGAATTAGCCAACACACAACCAGATATTTCTGGTTTCATCCAGTCATATCCGGACAATCTGGTGTGGTATTCGTATGCAATGGACGGAGAAAATCACAGTAAAAATGGTTTTGGAGTAAAGAAAAGTCTTTTCATTAGGCAAGTGCATAAAATGTCATCTATACAAACAGAAACATCATCTTTGTTTGCCACAGTTCCTCTAGATTTCTTCCTAGAAAATATGAATATGTAGAGCTGGTGTTCCATGATGATCCAATTTTTTTTCCAAGCACAAAATTAAATGTTCCCTTAAAAGAAAACATTCAAAAAAATAAAGTCCATGGATAATATCATGAATACACAAACACAGAGGCTGTAGCAATACTTCGCATTGAGTTAGCCAAAACACAACCGTGTTATTCCGGTTTCATCCAGTCATATCCGGACAAACTGGTGTGGAATTCGTATGCAATGGACCGAGAGACTCACAGTACAAATGGTTTTGGAGAAAAGCAAAGTCTTCTCGTTAGGCAAGTGCATAAAATGTCATCTATACAAACAGAAATATCATGTTTGTTTTCCACAGTTCCTCTAGCTTTCTCCCTAGAAAATACGAATGTGTAGAGCTGGTGTCCCCATGATGAACCAATTACTTTTTCTACGGTACAAAATTAAATGTTCCCTGATAAAAACATTCAAAACTATAAAGTCCATCGATAATATCCAAAAAACACAAACACAGAGGCTTTCACAATATTTCTGATTCAGTTAGCCAAAACACAACCGGATATTTCTGGTTTCATCCTGTCATATCCGGACAAAGTGGTGTGGAATTCGTATGCAATGGACTGAGAGAATCACAGTAAAAATGGTTTTGGAGGAAAGCAAAGTCTTTTCATTAGGCAAGTGCATAAAATGTCATCTATACAAACAGAAATATCATGTTTGTTTGCCGTAGTTCCTATAGCTTTCTTCCTAGAAAATACGAATATGTAGAGCTGGTGTCTCCATGTGGATCCAATTACTGTATCCAAGCTCAAAATAAAATGTTCCCCGATAATAAACATTCAAAACAATAAAGTCCATTGATAATATCCAGAAAACACAAACACAGAGGCCGTAGCAATATCTGGAATTGAGTTATCCAAAACAAAATCGGATATTTCTGGTTTCATCCAGTCATACCCGGACAATGTGGTGTGCAATTCGTATGCAATGGACCGAGAAAATCACAGTAAAAATGGTTTTGGAGAAAAGCAAAGTTTTTTCGTTAGGCAAGTGCATAAAATGTCAATGATACCAGGTATTTTTTTTTCATTTCCAATTATCTTTATATACAGAAGATCGATTCTGTATATAATTAGTAAAGATTTCATCAGTTTGCACCCACACAGAAACACAAAGTGTAAAAATACTGTTTCAGTGCTAGTTATAGCATCACCGCACATTAGACAAAACATTAAGGACAGATCCCACATGGGATATAAGTACACACTGACTCCTGTTGCTGACTTAACAATTTGACACTCTTGTTTATGGCGTCAGTAATCTCCCTAGGCTCTAGTCATGAGTTGCCAAGTCTATGGAAGCCTCTTGAGTTCGCTGACTTCGATCTTATTTGGACAATATCATAGTCAAAGTGGCAGTTCTCTCCTCCCTTTGGAGAAAGGTACCTCCATCTTTGATGGCCCCATTCTTTCCACTGGGATCTCACCCGCAGAGATCTTTCATTTAGGTCTTCTTCTTTTTTTTCTTTTCCATGGTGTCCTGGCTTTCCATGCCTACAATACTCTCATGGGCTCTTCAGCCAGATCCGAATGCCTTAAGGGCTGATTCTGAGGCCAGAGTGTTGTTTAGGACATCTGTCATTCTATGAGTCTGTTGTGTATCCCGCTTCCCATGTTGGATCCTACTCTCCCTTTTTGATTCTATCAGTTAGTATTAGCAGACACTTGTCTTGTTTGTGTGATCCTTTTGACTCTTAGACCTATCAGAGCCATCAATTGTGAACAGAAATTGATCACTTGAACTAGTGAGATGGCATTGGTACATGCCACCTTGATGGGATTGTATTGGAATCCCCTGGCACATTTATCATGTTTGTTTGCCACAGTTCCTCTAGCTTTCTCCCTGGAAAATACGAATCTCTAGAGCTGGTGTCCCCATGATGAACCAATTCGTTTTTCCAAGCACAAAATTAAATATTCCCTGAAAAAAAACATTCAAAAAAATAAAGTCCGTGGAAAATATCAGGAATACACAAACACAGAGGCTGTAGCAATATTTCGGATTGAATTAGCCAAAACACAACCGGATATTTCTGGTTTCATCCAGTCATATCCCGACAAAGTGGTGTGGAATTCGTATGCAATGGACGGAGAAAATCACAGTAAAAATGGTTTTGGAGTAAAGCAAAGTCTTTTCATTAGGCAAGTGCATAAAATGTCAATGATACCAACATAAATATCATGTTTGTTTGCCGCAGTTCCTCTAGCTTTCTCAGTAGAAAATACGAATCTGTAGAGCTGGTGTCCCCATGATGAACCAATTTTTTTTTCCAAGCACAATATTAAATGTTCCTGAAAAAAAAAACATTCAAAAAAATAAAGTCCATGGATAATATCAGGAATACACAAAAACAGATGCTGTAGCAATATTTCGGATTGATTTAGCCAACACACAACCAGATATTTCTGGTTTCATCCAGTCATATCCCGACAAAGTGGTGTGGAATTCGTATGCAATGGAACGAGAAAATCACAGTAAAAATGATTTTGGAGTAAAGCAAAGTCTTTTCATTAGGCAAGTGCATAAAATGTCATCTGGACAAGGAAGAGGCTATGACGCCCCCAAATGAAAAAGACACCCCAATTCAAGATTATGAAGACGATGAGATTGAAGAAATGCAATAAGTGGATCTCCAAAAATTGATAAGAACATTAAGAAGTTCTCAAAAACAATTTCTTGAACTACAGAAATCCTTAATGGACAATATAGAAAATCTCTCTCGTGAAAATGAAATATTAAGGAGGAATCAAAATGAAATGAAACAACTAGTGGAACAAGAAACTGTGATAGTGATGAGAAATCATAATGAAATGCAGAATTCAATAGATCAAATGACAAACACATTAGAGAGCCTTAAAAACAGAATGGGTGAAGCAGAAGAGAGAATATCAGACTTAGAAGACGGAGAACAGGAAAGGAAACAGGCAAACCAAAGAAAAGAAGAAGAAATCAGAAATCGAAAAAATATTGTCAGGAATCTACAGGATACTATCAAAAAACCCAACATTCGGGTTCTAGGTGTTCCTGAAGGCATGGAGAGGGAGAAAGGATTAGAAGGCATTTTCAGTGAGATACTAGCAGAAAATTTCCCAGGTTTGGAGAAGGACAGAGGCATCTTAGTACAGGAAGCTTATAGAACCCCTAATAAACATGACCAAAAGAGATCCTCACCACGACATGTTGTAATCAAACTCACCACAGTGAAACATAAAGAAAAGATCCTAAAAGGTGCAAGAGAGAAACGTCAGATTACTCTTAGAGGATCTGCAATTAGACTCACAGCAGACTTCTCATCAGAAACCCTACAAGCTAGAAGGGAATGGCGAGACATAGCCCATGTACTAAGAGAGAAAAACTGCCAGCCCAGAATACTATATCCTGCAAAGCTCTCATTTGTGAATGAAGGTGAAATTAAGACTTTTCATAGCAAACAGAAACTGAAAGAATTTGTTGCCACTCATCCTGCCCTGCAAAAGATGCTTAACGATGTGTTAGACACAGAAACACAGAAACACGGTCACCAATATGAAAGAAGGTAAAGGAAGGAAACCTCACAGCAAAAGATCACAGGAAGCTCAATTTCTCTTTGACATAGAATTAAACTCTGATGCTCGGTTAAAGCAATGTGTTAAAGTAATCTATTATGTGCTCTTGATGTCTGTTCAATTCCAATTGTTCAAAAACAGCTGGATTTTTATTAAGAGCTATGGGTTATTTAAATATGTGCTTATTTTCAAAGATTTGAATAGTCACCTTGTAACAATGATCAAATTTGGTCTATATTATGTCATGATTTTTAGGAATCTTATTTCAACCAGATATTTTGGATTTTGAGCCTTTTGGCATTCTTGACAGGCATTCAAAAAATCAAAGTTTCAAACAATCTGGTCTCTAAAATTTCCAGTAAATCCTGGACTTTGGTTTTTCCAGTTTGGGCCCAACTGAAAAAATCGAAGGACCTATGTCTCTCATCTTATAGAGACACCAACTAAGCAGGCTATTTGGATTATATTAGAAGGACTGTCAGGATGTGATGTGGTACCAGACTTTAAGTTTCTATAATGGAAAATGCTATTAATACAAATGTTTGAGAATTAAAACGTCTAATGATCTTGTGTTACTAGACATGATAGTTATCTTAATGAGAAAGCCCCAGAGGCCTAAAGGGTTAAATACTTGTAAAATCCTACAGGTGCTTTCAAAAATACTGTGAAGTAAGCAAGTGCCTCTTGTTGGTTGATGAGTTTATAATTTTAAACATGGCGACTTAAAGTCTTTTGTCATCCATAGTTATATTTGGTGTGCTGCTCATAAAACTAAAGCGTTGTTGGTTCTGTGTTTAGCTCTCCTCCTATAGGTTCCTATGGACTTTTTCCAGCCACTTTTATTGTATTCAGTACTTTGGGATGGCTCTGTAAACAGATGAAGCCAATAATGTATTAACAGTACCAACTGAGAGAAAGTATGGTTAACTGAGGTTACTAAAAACAAAAAGCAATTCAAATCCATTGGTAATCTACAAAAAGAGTTAAAGATTTTAAAAGCTATTATTAAAATTGCTATATTGGTCTATTATGCTATGTTATATGTGTGTACATATTGTATGTCCACATGGGGAAATTTTATTAAGAGTTTTATTTTAAATGGCTTATAGATAACATTGTCCATAAATTTAAGATGCTAAAATCAATCAAAGATACATTTTAATTGGTGTGACCTGAATCTGTGTATCATATGTTTTAAGCGTGTTGGTAGAAAGAAACTAAAAACATTTAAGATGGTTGTGCTTAAGTTTACAGGCTAAACAAACTACACCATGTTAGATATTTAAGAGGTGTTTTCAAATACATGATTCTTAAAATTTCTAGAAGGCATTGGACCCTCTGGTAAATGTTGTTATCTAATGGTTGAAACTATTTGCTAAGTATTCATGTAATATTGCTATTGTCACCAAGTGATCTAGGACTTGCTCTCTATTTTCTCTATTCTAAGCCCAACTTGTTCTTTCATTTCTCTATTCTCTTCAAGGTAGGAAACTAATTCTATTATAAAGGAATCTGTAGGACGCACAATTTAATCTTTAGACCTTATAAAAGAGATGGCTAACATTTTTCTGTAATAGCATAGCCAAAATAAGAACTTAAATAAAAATCTCTTAGTAGATTCACTTTGCCATCAGCGAAGTATACAGTAAGTAGAAAAAACCTCCCTTTCAGACCAAAGGGAAAGAAAGTTTTAAAGTGAGAATATAATTTTCCTCATGGGCATTGTCTACCTTTGAAAAACTACTTCAGAACATGCCTGTGACTATAGCCTTGTAGTTCAGGCCACCAAAGTTTAGAGATGGGATTGGGCACTCCCTTGACTTGCATCCTCTGGTCTGCTTTAACACAAACCAGGAGGAAAAGAAAGCTCGGCATCAGAAGCAATGGGTGGCAGGCCTATTAATGGCTGATCTGTACAGTGATCTGCCCTCAAGGAGACCCAACAGGCCAGTCCACTGCAGTGGCTTTCAATGTGGTAAGCCTGGGCTTCAGCAGAAGTCAGCCTGTGAAGAGCCCTGGCAGCTCTGCCAAGAGTTGGATCACTGGAAATGGACCTGCCCTGGAGTCGAAGGATGCCCAGGTCAGAGCCACAGATCTTATTGGCTCTAAGCTGAAAAGCCCTTCACTCAGCCCAACTTCCAAAGTGACCACTGCAGCTGAGGGTATGGTCAAGTAGGGTCAGCAACATTGCAGGCAGAACTGTAAATTTCTTGTTAGAGATGCCACCTGCCTTGACCTGGCCAGCGCTCCTAACAGGCCAGCCAAGTAATGAAAGTCAACAGAGTGCCTTCCCCTAGGAGGTTCACACCTCCCTTAGGATATACCCCATGTGAAGAGATAGATAGGTCTGGGCCTCTTAACTTACAAGGCCTAAAGCCCACCAGATTATTACCAAGCCCCTTCTATCAGGTTCTATTTGCCTCTCCATCAGAAAAATTACTTGTAGCTTAGACAGCACCTTTCTTAGCTCCTCTAATAATGACTCTGTCCTTTGTTCTAGGCCCTGTCTACTGCACTTGGGCCTCATTCCTTTGTAATCATAACCTCTACTCTACCACCAATGGCTCTACTCCTAACCTGTGTGTACTGATGATCCTCTTCCCCACTTAATGCTGTATAATTGTTCAGACCTGGAAAATGCCATGCTTAGGGTCATTGGTTACTATCCTCACTCTATCTTTTATGTCCTTGTCTAAATATGATCAGAGTCGGTAAACTTGGAAGGGATCCATAGCCTTGGCAACTCATGACGACAGCCAAGGATGGTTACTGGTGCCATAAACTAGAGTGTCAATTTGTTGGGTCAACAACAGGAGCCACTGCGCACTTGCTCCTCATATGGGATCTCTGTCCTTAATGTGCTGTACATTTTGATTTCATGCTATAAGTAGTACTCAAACAGTATGTTTGACTTTGTGTTTCCATGTGGGTGCAAACTGTTGAAATCTTTATACTAAAATGATCTTCTGTATATAAAGAGAATTGAAAATGAATCTTGATGTGAATGGAAGGGGAGAGGGAGCGGGAGAGGGGAAGGTTCCATGTGGGAGGGAACTTATGGGAGGCGAAACCCATTGTAATCCATAAGCTGTACACTGGAAATTTATATTCATTAAATAAAAGTTAAAACAAAACAAAACAAAACAAAATAAATGTTCCCTGATAAAAACATTCAAAACAATAAAGTCCATCGATAATATCCAGAAAACACAAACACAGAGGCTTTCACATTATTTCGGATTGATTTAGCCAAAATACAACCGGATATTTCTGGTTTCATCTAGTGATATCCGGACAAGGTGGTGTGGAATTTGTATGCAATGGACCGAGATAAATCACAGAAAAAATGGTTTTGGAGAACACCAAAGTCTTTTCGTTAGGCAAGTGCATAAAATGTCATCGATACAAACAGAAATATCATGTTTGTTTGCCACAGTTCCGCTGGCTTTCTCCCTAGAAAATAGGAATATGCAGAGCTGGTGTCTCCATGTGGAACCAATTACTGTATCCAAGCTGAAAACAAAATGTTCCCCGATAAAAAAAATTCAAAACAATAAAGTCCATCGATAATATCCAGAAAACACACACACAGAGGCTTTCACAATATTTCGGTTTGAGTTAGCCAAAACACAACCGGATATTTCTGGTTTCATCCAGTCATATCCGGACAAAGTGGTGTGCAATTCATATGCAATGGACCGAGAAAATCACAGTACAAATGGTTTTGGAGAAAAGCAAAGTCTTTTTGTTAGGCAAGTGCATACAATGTCATCGATACAAACAGAAATATCATGTTTGTTTGCCAAAGTTCCTTTGGCTTTGTCCCTAGAAAATACGAGTGTGTAGAGCTGGTGTTCCCATGATGAACTAACTAGTGTTTCAACGGTACAAAATTAAAAATTCCCTGATTAAAAACATACAAAACAATGAAGTCCATCGATAATATGCAGAAAACACAAACACAGAGTGTTTCACAATATTTCGGATTCAGTTAGCCAAAACACAACCGGATTTTTCCAGTTTCATCCAGTCATATCCGGACAAACTGGTGTGGAACTCGTATGCAATGGACCGAGAAAATCACAGTAAAAATGGTTTTGCAGAAAAGCAAAGTCTTTTATTTAGGCAAGTGCATAAAATGTGATCGATACAAACAGAAATATCATGTTTGTTTGCCACAGTTCCGCTAGCTTTCACCCTAGAAAATATGAATGTGTGGAGCTGGTGTTCGCATGATGAAGTAATTAGTGTTTCAACGGTACAAAATTAAAAATTCCCTGATAAAAAACATTCAAAACAATAAAGTCCATCGATAATATCCAGAAAACACAAACACAGAGGCTTTCACAATATTTCGATTGAGTAGAGCTGGTGTCTCCATGTGGAAACAATTAGTGTTTCACAGCACAAAATTAAATGTTCCCTGATAAAAACATTCAAAACAATAAAGTCTGTGGATAACATCAGGAATACACAAACACTGAGGCTTTCACAATATTTCGGATTGAGTTAGCCAAAAGAAAACCGGATATTTCCGGTTTCATCCAGTCATATCTGGACAAACTGGTGTGGACTTCGTATGCAATGGACCGAGAAAATTACAAGAAAAATGCGTTCGACGAAAAGCAAAGTCTTTTCGCTAGGAAAGTGCATAAAATGTCATCTATACAAACATAAATATCATGTTTGTTTCCCGCAGTTCCTCTAGCTTTCTCCCTAGAATATACAAATATGTGGAGGTGGTGTCTCCATGTGGAATCAATTAGTGTATCTATGTTCAAAATTAAATGTTTCCCGATAAAAAACATTGAAAACAATAAAGTCCATATAATATCCGAAAAACCAATACACAGAGGCCGTAGCAATATCTGGGATTGAGTTAGCCAAAACAAAACCGGATATTTCCGGTTTATCCCGTCATATTCAGACAAACTGGTGTGGAATTCGTATGCAATGGATCGAGAAAATCACAGTAGAAATGGTTTTGGAGAAAAGCAAAGTCTTTTCATTATGCATGTGCATACAATGTCATCGATACAAACAGAAATATCATGTTTGCCGCAGTTCCTCTAGGTTTCACCCTAGAAAATACGAATATGGAGAGCTGGTGTCTCCATGTGGAACCAATTACTGTATCCAAGCTCAAAATAAAATGTTCCCCGATAAAAAACATTCAAAACAATAAAGTCCATCAATAATTTCCAGAAAACACAAACAGAGATGCTGTAGCAAATTTTCGGACTCAGTTAGCCAAAACACAATGGGATATTTCTGGTTTCATCCAGTGATTTCCGGACAAAGTGGTTTGGAATTCGTATGCAATATCTGAGAAAATCAGAGTAAAATGGTTTTGCCGAAAATCAAAGTCTTTTCATTAGGGAAGTGCATAAAATGCTATCGATACAAACAGAAATATCATGTTTGTTTCTTGCAGTTCCTCTAGCTTTCTCCAAAATACGAATGTGTAGAGCTGGTTTTCCCATTATGAACCAATTAGTGTTTCAACGGTACAAAATGAAGTGTTCCCTTATAAAAACACTCAAAACAATGAAGTCCATCGATAATATCCAGAAAACACAAATACAGAGGCTTTACAATATTTCTGATTGAATTAGCCGAAAGACAACCGGATATTTCTGGTTTCATCCAGTCATGTCCGGACAAACTGGTGTGGAATTCGTATGCAATGGACCGAGAAAATCACAGTAAAAATGGTTTTGGAGAAAAACAATGTCTTTCGTTACGCAAGTGCATAAAATGTCATCTATACAAACAGAAATATCATGTTTTTTTGTCACAGTTCCTCTAGCTTTCCCCCTAGAAAATACAAATATGTAGAGCTGGTGTCTCCATGTGGAACCAATTAGTGTATCTAAGTTCAAAATTAAATGTTCTCCGATAAAAACATTCAAAACAATAAAGTCCATCGATAATATCCAGAAAACACAAACACAGAGGCTTTCCAATATTTCGGATTGAGTTAGCCAAAACACAGACCGATAGTTCTGGTTTCATCCAGTCATATCCGGACAAAGTGGTGTGGAATTCGTATGCAATGGACCGAGAAAATCACAGTACAAATGGTTTTGGAGAAAAGCAAAGTCTTCTCCTTAGGGAAGTGCATAAAATGTCATCGATACAAACAGAAATGTCATGTTTGTTTGCCGCACTTTCTCTAGCATTCTCCCTAGAAAATACGAATGTGTAGAGCTGGTGTTCTCATGATGAACTAATTAGTGTTTCAATGGTAAAAAATTAAATGTTCCCTGATAAAAAGATTCAAATCAATAAATTCTATCGATAATATCCAGAAAACACAAACACAGAGGCTGTAGAAAAATTTCGGATTCAGTTAGCCAAAACACAATCGGATATTTCTGGTTTCATCCAGTGATTTCCGGACAAAGTGGTTTGGAATTCATATGCAATAACCGAGAAAATCAGAGTAAAAATGGTTTTGCAGAAAAGCAAAGTCTTTTTGTTAGGCAAGTGCATACAATGTCATCGATATAAACAGAAATATCATGTTTGTGTGCCCCAGTTCCTTTGGCTTTCTACCTAGAAAATACGAATGTGTGGAGATTGTATTCCCATGATGAACTAATTAGTGTTTCAACGGTACAAAATTAAAAATTCCCTGATAAAAAACATTCAAAACAATAAAGTCCATCGATAATATCCAGAAAACACAAACACAGAGGCTTTCACAATATTTCTGATTGAGTTAGCCAAAACACAAGTGGATATTTCTGGTTTCATCCAGTCATGTCGGGACAAACTGGTGTGGAATTCGTATGCAATGGACCAAGAAAAACACAGTACAAATGGTTTTGGAGAAAAGCAAAGTCTTTTCATTAGGCAAGGGAATAAAATGTCATCTATACAAACAGAAATATCATGTTTGTTTGCCACATTTCCTCTAGCTTTCTCCCTAGAAAATACAAATATGTAGAGCTGGTGTCTCCATGTGGTACCAATTACTGTATACAAGTTCAAAATAAAATGTTCCTCGATAAAAAATATTAAAAACAATAAAGGCCATCGTTAATATCCAGAAAACACACACACAGATGCTTTCACAATATTTCGGTTTGAGTTAGCCAAAACACAACCGGATATTTCTGTTTTCATCCAGTCATATCCGGACAGAGTGGTGTGGAATTCGTATGCAATGGACCGTTAAAATCACAGTACAAATGGTTTTGGAGAAAAGCAAAGTCTTTTCGTTAGGCAAGTGCATAAAATGTGAACGATACCAACAGAAATATCATGTTTGTTTGCCATAGTTCCTTTGGCTTTCTCCCTAGAAAATACGAATGTGTAGAGCTGGTGTTCTCATGAGGAACTAATTATTGTTTCAACGGTAGAAAATTAAAAATTCCCTGATAAAAAACCTTCAAAACAATAAAGTCCATCGATAATATCCAGAAAACACAAACACAGATTCTTTCACAATATTTCGGATTGAGTTAGCCAAAACACAACCAGATGTTTCTGGTTACATCCAGTCATATCCGGACAAACTGGTGTGGAATTCGTGTGCAATGGACCGAGAAAATCACAGTAAAAATGGTTTTGCAGAAAAGCAAAGTCTTTTATTTAGGCAAGTGCATAAAATGTCTTCTATACAAACAGAAATATCATGTTTGTTTATCGCAGTTCCTCTAGCTTTCTCCCTAGAAAATATGAATGTGTAGAGCTGGTGTCTCCATGTTGAACCAATTACTGTATCCAAGCTCAAAATAAAATGTTCACCGATAAAAAACATTCAAAAGAATAAAGTCCATTGATAATATCAAGAAAACACAAACACAGAGGCTGTAGCAATATCTGGGATTGAGTTAGCCAAAACAAAACCAGATATTTCCGGTTTCATCCAGTCATATCCGGACAAACTGGTGTGGAATTCGTATGCAATGGACCGAGAAAATCACAGTAGAAATGGTTTTGGAGAAAAGCAGTCTTTTCGATAGGCAAGTGCATAAAATGTCATCGATAGAAACAGAAATATCGGCCGGCGCCGCGGCTCACTAGGCTAATCCTCCGCCTTGCGGCGCCGGCACACCGGGTTTTAGTCCCGGTCGGGGCACCGATCCTGTCCCGGTTGCCCCTCTTCCAGGCCAGCTCTCTGCTGTGGCCAGGGAGTGCAGTGGAGGATGGCCCAAGTGTTTGGGCCCTGCACCCCATGGGAGACCAGGAGAAGCACCTGGCTCCTGCCATCGGATCAGCGCGGTGCGCCGGCTGCAGCGCGCCTACCGCGGCGGCCATTGGAGGGTGAACCAACGGCAAAAGGAAGACCTTTCTCTCTGTCTCTCTCTCACTGTCCACTCTGCCTGTCAAAAAAAAAAAAAAAAACAGAAATATCATGTTTGTTTGCCGCAATTCCTCTAGCTTTCTCCCTAGAAAATGCAAACGTGTAGAGCTGGTGTCGACATGTGGAACCCATTAGTGTTTCCAAGCACAAAATTAGATGTTCCCTGATAAAAACATTCAAAAAATAAAGTCCGTGGACAATATTAGGAATACACAAACGCAGGGAATGTAGCAATATTTCAGATTGAGTTAGCCACAACAAAACCGGATATTTGTGGTTTCATCCAGTCATATCTGGACAAAATGGTGTGGAATTAATATGCAATACCGATAAAATCACAGTAAAAATCGTTTTGGAGAAAAGCAAAGTCTTTTCGTTAGGCAAGTGCATAAAATGTCATCTACACAAGCAGAAATGTCATGTTTGTTTGCCGCAGTTCCTCTAGCTTTCTCCCTAGAAATTACGAATGTGTAGAGCTGGTGTCTCAATGTGGATTCAATTAGTGTTTCCAAGCACAAAATTAAATGTTCCCTGAAAAAAAACATTCAAAAAAATAAATTCCGTGGATAATATCAGGAATACACAAACACAGAGGCTGTAGCAATATCTGGGATTGAGTTAGCCAAAACAAAACCGTATATTTCTGGTTTCATCCAGTCATATCCGGACAAACTGGTGTGGAATTCGTGTGCAATGGACCGAGAAAATCACAGTAAAAATGGTTTTGCAGAAAAGCAAAGTCTTTTATTTAGGCAAGTGCATAAAATGTCTTCTATACAAACAGAAATATCATGTTTGTTTATCGCAGTTCCTCTAGCTTTCTCCCTAGAAAATATGAATGTGTAGAGCTGGTGTCTCCATGTGGAACCAATTACTGTATCCAAGCTAAAAATAAAATGTTCACCGATAAAAAACATTCAAAAGAATAAAGTCCATTGATAATATCAAGAAAACACAAACACAGAGGCTGTAGCAATATCTGGGATTGAGTTAGCCAAAACAAAGCCAGATATTTCCGGTTTCATCCAGTCATATCTGGACAAACTGGTGTGGAATTCGTATGCAATGGACCGAGAAAATCACAGTAGAAATGGTTTTGGAGAAAAGCAGTCTTTTCGATAGGCAACTGCATAAAATGTCATCGATACAAACAGAAATATCATGTTTGTTTGCCGCAATTCCTCTAGCTTTCTCCCTAGAAAATGCAAACGTGTAGAGCTGGTGTCGACATGTGGAACCCATTAGTGTTTCCAAGCACAAAATTAGATGTTCCCTTAAAAAAATTCAAAAAATAAAGTCCGTGGACAATATTAGGAATACACAAACGCAGGGAATGTAGCAATATTTCAGATTGAGTTAGCCAAAACACAACCGGATATTTCTGGTTTCATCCAGTCATATCTGGACAAAATGGTGTGGAATTAATATGCAATACCGAAAAAATCACAGTAAAAATCGTTTTGGAGAAAAGCAAAGTCTTTTCGTTAGGCAAGTGCATAAAATGTCATCTACACAAGCAGAAATGCCATGTTTGTTTTCCGCAGTTCCTCTAGCTTTCTCCCTAGAAATTACGAATGTGTAGAGCTGGTGTCTCAATGTGGATTCAATTAGTGTTTCCAAGCACAAAATTAAATGTTCCCTGAAAAATAACATTCAAAAAAATAAATTCCGTGGATAATATCAGGAATACACAAACACAGAGGCTGTAGCAATATCTGGGATTGAGTTAGCCAAAACAAAACCGTATATTTCCGGTTTCATCCAGTCATATCCGTACAAAGTTGTGTGGAATTCGTATGCAATGGACCGAGAAAATCAGAGCAAAAATGGTTTTGGTGAAAAGCAAAGTCTTTTCATTAGGGAAGTGCATAAAATATCATCTATAGAAACAGAAATATCATCTTTGTTTGCCGCAGTTCCTCTAGCATTCTCCGTAGAAAATACTAATGTGTACAGCTGTTGTCTCCATTTGGACCAATTATTGTTTCAATGGTACCAAATTAAATGTTCCCTAATAAAAAAAAATCAAAACAGTAAAGTCTGTGGATAATATCAGAATACACAAACACAATGGCTGTAGTAATATGGGGGATTGCGTTAGTCAAAACAAAAACGGATATTTCTGGTTTCATCCAGTTATATCCGATAAACTGGTGTGGAATTCGTATGCAATGGACCAAGAAAATTACAGTAAAATTGGTTTTGGAGAAAAGCAAAGTCTTTACGTTAGGCAAGCACATCAAATGTCATCTATACAAACAGAAATATCAAGTTTGTTTGCCACAGTTCCTCTAGCTTTCTCCCTAGAAAATAAGAATATGTAGCATTGGTGTCGTCATGTGGAACCAATTACTGTATCCAAGCACAAAATTAAATGTTCCACGATAAAAAATTTCAAAACAATAAAGTCCATGGATAATATCCGGAAAACACAAACATAGAGTTTGTAGCAATATCTGGGATTGAGTTAGCCAAAACAAAACCGGATATTTCCGGTTTCATCCAGTCATATCCGGACAAACTAGTGTGGAAATCGTATGCAATGGACGGAGAAAATCAAAGTAAAAATGGTTTTGGAGAAAAGCAAAGTCTTTACGTTAGGCAAGTGTATAAAATTTCATCTATACAAACAGAAATATCATGTTTGTTTGCCGCAGTTCCTCTAGATTTCTCCCTAGAAAATACGAATGTGTGGAGCTGGTGTCTCCATGTGGAACCAATTACTGTATCCAAGCTCAAAATAAAATATTTCCTGATAAAAATCATTCAAAACTATAAAGTCCATGGATAATATCCAGAAAACACAAACAAGGAGGCTTTCACAATATTTTGCATTGAGTTAGCCAAAACACAACCGGATATTTCTGGTTTCATCCAGTCATATCCGGAAAAAGTCGTTTGGAATTCGTATGCAATGGACCGAGAAAATCACAGTAAAATTGGTTTTGGAGAAAAGCAAAGTCTTTTCGTTAGACAAGTGTATAAAATGTCATCGATACAAACAGAAATATCATGTTTGTTTGCCGCAGTTCCTCTAGCTTTCTCCTTAGAAAATAAGAACGTGTAGAGCTTGTATTCCCTGAAAAACCAATTACTGTTTCAAGGGTACAAAATTAAATGTTTCCTGATGAAAACCTTCAAAACAATAAAGTCCATCGATAATATCCAGAAACACAAACACAGAGTCTTTCACAATATTTAGGGTTGTGTTATCCAAAAAACAACCGGATATTTCTGCTTTCATCCAGTCATATCTGCACAATGTGGTGTAGAATTCGTATGCAATGCACGGAGAAAATCGCAATAAAAATGATTTTGGAGAAAAGCAAAGTCTTTTTGTTAGGCAAGTGCATAAAATGTCATCTATACAAACAGAAATATCATGTTTCTTTGCCGCAGTTCCTCTAGCTTTCTCCCTAGAAAATTTGAATGTGTATAGATTTTGTTCCCATGATGAACCAATTAGTGTTTCAACGGTACAAAATTAAGTGTTCCCTGAAAAAAAACATTCAAAAAAATAAAGTCCATGTATAATATCAGGAATACACAAACACAGAGGCTGTAGCAATATTTTGGATTGAGTTAGCCAAAACACAACCGGATATTAATGGTTTCATCCAGTCATATACGCACAAAGTGGTGTCTAATTCGTACGCAATGGACCGAGAAAATCACAGTAAAAATGGTTTTGGAGAAAAGCAAAGTCTTTTCCTTAGGCAAGTGCATAAAATGTCATCTATAGAAACAGAAATATCATGTTTGTTTGCCCCAGTTCCTCTAGCTTTCTCCCTAGGAAATACGAATATGTAGAGCTGGTGTTCCCATTATGAACCAATTCGTGTTTCAACGGTACAAAATTAAATGTTCCCCGATAAAAAACATTCAAAGCAATAAAGTCCATCGATAATATCCAGAAAACACAAACACAGAGGCTGTAGTAATATTTCTGATTAAGTTAGCGAAAACAACCGGATATTTCTGGTTTCATCCAGTCATTTCCAGTCAACCTGGTGTGGAATTCGTATGCAATGGACCGAGAAAATCACAGTACAAATGGTTTTGGAGAAAAGCAAAGCCTTTTCATTACGCAAGTGCATAAACTGTCATCTATACAAACAGAAATATCATGTTTTTTTGTCCTAGATATTTAAGAGGTGTTTTCAAATACATGATTCTTAAAATTTCTAGAAGGCATTGGACCCTCTGGTAAATGTTTTCTTAAGTTGTTATCTAATGGTTGAAATGGTTTGCTAAGTATTCATGTAATATTGCTATTGTCAGCAAATGATCTAGTATTTGCTCTCTCATTTCTCTATTCTAAGCCCAACTTGTTCTTTCACTTCTCTATTCTCTTCAAGGTAGGAAACTAATTCTATTATAAAGGAATCTGTAGGATGCACAATTTAATCTTTAGACCTTATAAAAGAGATGGCTAACATTTTTCTGTAATAGCATAGCCAAAATAAGAACTTAAATAATAATCTCATAGTAGATTCACTTTGCCATCAGCGAAGTATATAGTAAGTAGAAAAAAACCCCCTTTCAGACCAAAGGGAAAGAAAGTTTTAAAGTGAGAGTATAATTTTCCTCATGGGCATTGTCTACCTTAGAATAACTACTGCAGAACATGCCTGTGACTATAGACTTGTAGTTCAGGCCACCAAAGTTTAGAGATGGGATTGGGCACTCCCTTGACTTGCATCCTCTGGTCTGCTTTAACACAAACCAGGAGGAAAAGAAAGCTCGGCATCAGAAGCAATGGGTGGCAGGCCTATTAATGGCTGCTCTGTACAGTGATCAGCCCTCAAGGAGACCCAACAGGCCAGTCCACTGCAGTGGCTTTCAATGTGGTAAGCTTGGGCTTCAGCAGAAGTCAGCTTGTGAAGAGCCCTGGCAGCTCTGCCAAGAGTTGGATCACTGGAAATGGACCTGCCCTGGAGTAAAGGATGCCCAGGTCAGAGCCACAGATCTTATTGGCTCTAAGCTGAAAAGCCCTTCACTCAGCCCAACTTCCAAAGTGACCACTGCAGCTGAGGGGATGGTCAAGTAGGGTCAGCAACATTGCAGGCAGAACTGTAAAGTTCTTTTTAGAGATGCCCCCTGCCTTGACCTGGACAGCGCTCCTAACAGGCCAGCCAAGTCATGAAAGTCAACAGAGTGCCTTCTCCTAGGAGGTTCACACCTCCCTTAGGATATACCCCATGTGAAGAGATAGATAGGTCTGGGCCTCTTAACTTACAAGGCCTAAAGCCCACCAGATTATTACCAAGCCCCTTCTATCAGGTTCTATTTGCCTCTCCATCAGAAAAATTACTTGTAGCTTAGACAGCACCTTTCTTAGCTCCTCTAATAATGACTCTGTCCTTGTTCTAGGCCATGTCTAGTGCACTTGGGCCTCATTCCTTTGTAATCAGAACCTCTACTCTACCACCAATGGCTCTACTCCCAACCTGTGTGTACTGATGGTCCTCTTCCCCACTTAATGCTGTATAAAAGTTCAAACCTGGTAAATGCCACTCTTAGGATCATTGGTTACTATCCTCACTCTGTCTTTCATGATCTTGTCTAAATATGATCAGAGTCGGTAAACTTGGAAGGCTTCCATAGCCTTGGCAACTCATGACGACAGCCTAGGATGGTTACTGGTGCCATAAACTAGAGTGTCAATTTGTTGGGTCAACAACAGGAGCCACTGTGCACTTGCTCCTCATGTGGGATCTCTGACCTTAATGTGCTGTACATTGTGATTTAATGCTATAACTAGTACTCAAACAGTATGTTTGACTTTGTGTTTCCATGTGGGTGCAAACTGTTGAAATCTTTATACTAAAATGATCTTCTGTATATAAAGAGAATTGAAAAAGGATCTTGATGTGAATGGAAGGGGAGAGGGAGCGGGAGAGGAGAGGGTTGCTGGTGGGAGGGAAGTTATGGGAGGCGAAACCCATTGTAATCCATAAGCTGTACACTGGAAATTTATATTCATTAAATACAAGTTAAAACATAACAAAACAAAAAAATAAATGTTCCCTGATAAAAATATTCAAAACAATAAAGTCCATCGATAATATCCAGAAAACACAAACAAAGAGGCTTTCAAAATATTTTGGATTGAGTTAGCCAAAACAGAACCGGATATTTCCGGTTTCATCCATTCATACCCGGACAAACTGGTGATGAATTCGTATGCAATGGACCGAGAAAATCAGAATAAAAATGGTTTTGGAGAACAGCAAAGTCTTTTCGTTAGGCAAGTGCATAAAATGTCATCTCTACAAACAGAAATATCATGTTTGTTTGCCGCAGTTCCTCTAGCTTTCTCCCTACAAAATACGAATCTGTAGAGCTGGTGTCCACATGATGAAACATTTAGTGTTTCAACGGTACAAAATTAAATGTTCCCTGATAAAAACATTCAAAACAATAAAGTCCATCGATAATATCCAGAAAACACAAACACAGAGGCTTTCACAATATTTCGGATTGAGTTACCCAAAACACAACCGGATATTTCCGGTTTCATCCAGTCATATCCAGACAAAGTTGTGTGGAATTCGTATGCAATGGACCCAGAAAATCACAGCAAAAATGGCTTTGGAGAAAAGCAAAGTGTTTTCGTTAGGCAAGTGCATCAAATGTCATCTATATAAATAGAAATATCATTTTTGTTTGCGGCAGTTCCTCTAGCATTCTCCCTAGAAAATACGAATGTGTAGAGCTGGTGTCCCCATGATGAACCAATTAGTGTTTCTACAGTACAAAAATAAATGTTCCCGAGAGAGCAGCAAGATGGCGGAATAGGCAGGGAGCACACTCAGTCCGGGGGAGAGACAGTTTAATATAAGTGGAGATACTGCAGGGTCAAGGAAGTGTAGGGGAAGAAACAGCAGAGGAAACTTTTCCGGAACTAGTGATTCACAGTGTACCTGCGTGGATAGTATGGGAGCCCAAGTTTGGGACACCAGCGGCAGACTCAACACACCAGCGCTGGAACGCGTGGTGAGCCGAACCTCAATAGCCCGAGACACCAGCGGGCAAGCGGAAAGAGGAGGCTAGAGGGAACAAGGCTTGAAACTCCGTGGGGAAAAATTCACCAGGCTAACTAGAAGAGAGAGAGGAAAAAAATAAAAAAAGTGACCGATACGGACACAAGTTTCTCTCTCTCCGCTCACCTCTCAAAGGTGAGCAATACAGAGCAGCGCCATTTTTGGAAATACGAAATAGGCAGGGCACCTCAGGTCTGCACCGGCCCTGAGCCTAGCAGAAACACCTGACTCTGGGGGGAGGGGTGAAATAACAGGAGATTAGCATCTAACTTGGCAACCCAGTGGAGACTGCAGGAGAATTGGAGCCCATACTGAGGGCAGCAGACATTCCCTGTGTGGTCCTTGGGAAAGAGCTTCTGATCTCTGGCTCCTGTGGGTATATCATTTGCCTACTAACTACCTCCAATTACATTCAGCTGTGCGGAATTACTTCCCTTTTGAATCAAAAAAGAAAGAGAGATTTACCACACCTAACCTGGGAATGTCATCTTTGACACACCCTCAACCCTGAGGAATCAAACACAGCTCTCAGTCCACACTCATCTCAAGCCTCTAAGGCTCCACTGAAAGCAGACAGTCCACTTAATATAGAGCCATAGTGTAACAAGAAAAAACACCACAGTGAAGAAACCAAATATCTCCAACATGCCAAACAACAAACGCAAAAACCAAGCTAACAAGAACAAGGAAGACACTATGACGCCCCCAAATGAAAAAGACACCCCAATTCAAGATTATGAAGATGATGAGATCGAAGAAATCCAATAAGTGGATCTCAAAAAATTGATAAGAACATTAAGATGTTCTCAAAAACAAATTCTTGAACTACAGAAATCTTTAATGGAGAAGATAGAAAATCTCTCTCATGAAAATGAAATATTAAGGAGGAATCCAAATGAAATGAAACAACTAGTGGAACAAGAAACTGTGATAGTGATGAGAAATCATAATGAAATGAAGAACTCAATAGATCAAATGACAAACACACTAGAGAGCCTTAAAAACAGAATGGGCGAAGCAGAAGAGAGAATATCAGACTTAGAAGACGGAGAACAGGAAAGGAAACAGGCAAACCAAAGAAAAGAAGAAGAAATTAGAAATCTAAAACATATTGTCAGGAATCTACAGGATACTATTTAAAAACCCAACATTCGGGTTCCAGGAGTTCCTGAAAGCATGGAGAGGGAGAAAGGATTAGAAGGCATTTTCAGTGAGATACTAGCAGAAAATATCCCAGGTTTGGAGAAGGACAGAGGCATCTTAGTACAAGAAGCTTATAGAACCCCTAATAAACATGACCAAAAGAGATCCTCACCACGACATGTTGTAATCAAACTCACCACAGTGAAACATAAAGAAAAGATACTAAATGGTGCAAGAGAGAAACGTCAGATTACTCTTAGAGGATCTCCAATTAGACTCACAGCAGACTTCTCATCAGAAACCCTACAAGCTAGAAGGGAATGGCGAGACATAGCCCAGGTACTAAGAGCGAAAAACTGCCAGCCCAGAATACTATAACCTGCAAAGCTCTCATTTGTGAATGAAGGTGAAATTAAGACTTTTCATAGCAAACAGAAACTGAAAGAATTTGTTGCCACTCATCCTGCCCTGCAAAAGATGCTTAAAGATGTGTTACACACAGAAACACAGAAACACGGTCACCAATATGAAAGAAGGTAAAGGAAGGAAACCTCACAGCAAAAGATCACAGGAAGCTCAATTTCTCTTTGACATAGAATTAAACTCTGATGCTCGGTTAAAGCAATGTGTTAAAGTAATCTATTATGTGCTCTTGATGCCTGTTCAATTCCAATTGTTCAAAACAGCTGAATTTTTATTAAGAGCTATGGGTTATTTAAATATGTGCTTATTTTCAAAGATTTGAATAGTCACCTTGTAACAATGATCAAATTTGGTTTATGCTATGTCAGGATTTTAAGGAATCTTATTTCAACCAGATAGTTTGGATTTTGAGCCTTCTTGGCATTCTTGACAGGCATTCAAAAAATCAAAGTTTCAAACAATCTGGTCTCTAAAATTTCCAGTAAATCCTGGACTTTTGTTTTTCCAGTTTGGGCCCAACTGAAAAAATCGAAGGACCTATGTCTCTCATCTTATAGAGACACCAACTAAGCAGGCTATTTGGATTATATTAGAAGGACTGTCAGGATGTGATGTGGTACCAGACTTTAAGTTTCTATAATGGAAAATGCTATTAATACAAATGTTTGAGAATTAAAACGTCTAATGATCTTGTGTTACTGGACATGATAGTTATCTTAATGAGAAAGCCCCAGAGGCTTAAAGGGTTAAATACTTGTAAAATCCTACAGGTGCTTTCAAAAATACTGTGAAGTAAGCAAGTGCCTCTTGTTGGTTGATGAGTTTATAATTTTAAACATGGCGACTTAAAGTCTTTTGTCATCCACAGTTATATATGATCTGCTGCTCATAAAACTAAAGCGTTGTTGGTTCTGTGTTTAGCTCTCCTCCTATAGGTTCCTATGGACTTTTTCCAGCCACTTTTATTGTATTCAGTACTTTGGGATGGCTCTGTAAACAGATGAAGCCAATAATGTATTAACAGTACCTACTGAGAGAAAGTATGGTTAACTGAGTTTACTAAAAACAAAAAGCAATTCAAATCCATTGGCAATCTAGAAAAAGAGTTAAAGATTTTAAAAGCTATTATTAAAATTGCTATATTGGTCTATTATGCTATGTTATATGTGTGTACATATTGTATGTCCACATGGGGAAATTTTATTAAGAGTTTTATTTTAAATGGCTTATAGATAACATTGTCCATAAATTTAAGCTGCTAAAATCAATCAAAGATACATTTTAATTTGTGGGACCTGAATCTGTGTATCATATGTTTTAAACGTGTTGGTAGAAAGAAACTAAAAACATTTTAGATGGATGTGCTTAAGTTTACTGGCTCAATAAAGTACACCATGTTAGATATTTAAGAGGTTTTTTCAAATACATGGTTCCTAAAATTTATAGAAGGCATTGGACCTTCTGGTAAATGTTTTCTTAAGTTGTTATCTAATGGCTGAAACTATTTGCTAAGTATTCATGTAATATTGCTATTGTCAGCAAGTGATCTAGGACTTGCTCCCTCATTTCTCTATTCTAAGCCCAACTTGTTCTTTCACTTCTCTATTCTCTTCAAGGTAGGAAACTAATTCTATTATAAAGGAATATGTAGCACGCACAATTTAATCTTTAGACATTATAAAAGAGATGGCTAACATTTTTCTGTAATAGCATAGCCAAAATAAGAACTTAAATAATAATCTCATACTAGATTCACTTTGCCATCAGCGAAGTATACAGTAAGTAGAAAAAACCTCCCTTTCAGACCAAAGGGAAAGAAAGTTTTAAAGTGAGAATATAATTTTCCTCATGGGCATTGTCTACCTTAGAAAAACTACTGCAGAACATGCATGTGACTATAGACTTGTACTTCAGGCCGCAGAAGATTAGAGATGGGAAACAGGCACTCCCTTGACTTGCATCCTCTGGTCTGCTTTAACATAAACCAGGAGGAAAGGAAAGCTCGGCACAAGAAGCAATGGGTGGCAGGCCTATTAATGGCTGATCTGTACAGTGATCTGCCCTCAAGGAGACCCAACAGGCCAGTCCACTGCAGTGGCTTTCAATGTGGTAAGCCTGGGCTTCAGCAGAAGTCAGCATGTGAGGAGCCCTGGCAGCTCTGCCAAGAGTTGGATCACTGGAAATGGACCTGCCCTGGAGTCGAAGGATGCCCAGGTCAGAGCCACAGATCTTATTGGCTCTAAGCTGGAAAGCCCTTCACTCAGCCCAACTTCCAAAGTGACCACTGCATCTGAGGGGATGGTCAAGTAGGGTCAGCAACATTGCAGGCAGAACTGTAAATTTCTTGTTAGAGATGCCCCCTGCCTTGACCTGTCCAGCTCTCCTCCCAGGCCAGCAAAGTAATGAAAGTCAACAGAGTGCCTTCCCCTAGGAGGTTCACACCTCCCTTATGATATACCCCATGTGAAGTGATAGATAGGTATGGGCCTCTTAACTTACAAGGCCTAAAGCCCTCCAAATTATTATCAAGCCCCTTCTATCAGGTTCTATTTACCTCTCAATCAGAAAAATTACTTGTAGCTTAGACAGCACCTTTCTTAGCTCCTCTAATAATGACTCTGTCCTTTATTCTAGGCCCTGTCTAGTGCACTTGGGCCTCATTCCTTTGTAATCATAACCTCTACTCTACCACCAATGGCTCTACTCCCAACCTGTGTGTACTGATGGTCCTCTTCCCCACTTAATGCTGTATAATTGTTCAAACCTGGTAAATGACACTCTTAGGATCATTGGTTACTATCCTCACTCTATCTTTTATGACCTTGTCTAAATATGATCAGAGTCGGTAAACTTGGAAGGCTTCCATAGCCTTTGCAACTCATGACGACAGCCTAGGATGGTTACTGGCGCCATAAACTAGAGTGTCAATTTGTTGGGTCAACAACAGGAGCCACTTTGCACTTGCTCCTCATGTGGGATACTTGTACTTAATGTGCTGTACATTGTGATTTAATGCTATAACTAGTACTCAAACAGTATGTTTCACTTTGTGTTTCTATGTGGGTGCAAACTGTGGAAATCTTTATACTAAAATGATCTTCTGTATATAAAGAGAATTGAAAAAGTATCTTGATGTGAAAGTTAGGGGAGAGGGAGCGCGAGAGGGGAGGGATGCGGGTGGGAGGGAAATTATGGGAGGGGAAACCCATTGTAATCCATAAGCTGTACACTGGAAATTATATTCATTAAATTAAAGTTAAAACAAAACAAAACAAAACAAAAAAAAATGTTCCCTGATAAAAACATTCAAAACAATAAAGTCCATCGATAATATCCAGAAAACACAAACACAGAGGCTTTCACAATATTTCGGATTGAGTTAGTAAAAAAAAAACCGGATATTTCTGGTTTCATCCAGTCATATCCGGACAAAGTGGTGTGGAATTCGTATGCAATGGACCGAGAAAATCACAGTACAAATGGTTTTGGAGAAAAGCAAAGTCTTTTCATTAAGCAAGTGCATAAAATGTCATCTATACAAACAGAAATATCATCTTTGTTTGCCAAAGTTCCTCTTGCTTTCTTTCTAGAAAATACGAAAATGTAGAGCTGGTGTCTCCAAGTGGAACCAATTACTGTATCCAAGTACAAAATAAAATGTTCCCCGATAAGAAACATTCAAAACAATAAAGTCTGTTGATAATATCCAGAAAACACAAACAGAGAGGCTATAGCAATATCTGGGATTGATTAGCCAAAACACAACCGGATATTTCCGGTTTCATCCAGTCATATCCGGACAAACTGGTGTGCAATTTGTATGCAATGTACCGAGAAAATCACAGAACAAATGGTTCTGGAGAAAGGCAAAGTCTTTCGTTAGGCAAGTGCATAAAATGTAATCTATACAAACAGAAATATCATGTCTGTTTGTCGCAGTTCCTGGAGCTTTCTGCCTAGAAAATACGATTGTGTAGAGCTGGTGTCTCCATGTGGAACCAATCAGTGATTCCAAGCAGAAAATTAAATATTCCCTGATAAAAAACATTGAAAACAATAAAGTCCATGGATAATAACAGGAATACAGAAACATAGAGGCTGTATCCATATCTGGGATTGAATTAGCCAAAAGACAAGCGGATATTCCTGATTTCATCCAGTCATATCTGGAAAACCTGGTGTGGAATTCATATGCAATGGACCAAAAAAATCACAGTAAAAATGATTTTGGAGAAAAGCAAAGTCTTTTCGTTAGGCAAGTGCATAAAATGTCATCTATACAAACAGAAATATCATGTTTGTTTGCCGCAGTTCCTCTAGCTTTCTCCCTATAAAATATGAATGTGTGGAGCTGGTGTCTCCATGTGGAGCCAATTAGGGTTTCCAAGGTATAATAAAATGTTCCCTGATAAAAAGCATTAAAAACAATAAAGTCCATTGATAATATCCAGGAAACACAAACACAGAGCCTGTAACAATATCTGGGATTGAGTTAGCGAAAAAAAAAAAAAAACGGACATTTCCGGTTTCATCCAGTCATATTCGGATAAAGTGGTGTGGAACTCATACGCAATGGACCGAGAAAATCACAGTACAAATGCTTTTGGAGAAAAGCAAAGTCTTCTCGTTGGGCAAGTGTATAAAATGTCATCTATACAAACAGAAATGTCATGTTTGTTTGTCGCAGTTCCTTGAGCTTTCTGACTAGAAAATACGAATGTGTGGAGCTGGAGTCCACAAGATGAACCGATTAGGGTTTCAATATTACAAAATTAAATGTTCCCTGATAAAAACATTCAAAAAAATAAACTACATTGAAAATATCCAGAAAACACAACACTTAGGCTTTCACAATATTTCGGATTGAGTTAGCCAAAACACAACCGGATATTTCTGGTTTCATCCAGTCATATCCAGACAAAGTGGTGTGGAATTCGTATGGAATGTACCGAGAAAATCACAGTACAAATGGTTTTGGAGAAAAGCAAAGTCTTTTCATTAGGCAAGTGCATAAAATGTCATCTATACAAACAGAAGTATCATGTATGTTTGCCGCAATACCTCTTGCTTTCTCCCTAGAAATTACGAATGTGTGGAGCTGGTGTCTCCATGTGGAACCAATTAGTGTTTCCAAGCACAAAATTAAATGTTCCCTGATAAAAAATATTCAAAACAATGAACTCTATCGATAATATCCAGAAATCACAAACACAGAGACTTTCACAATATTTCTGATTCAGTTAGCCAAAACACAACCGGATATTTCTGTTTTCATCCAGTCATATCCGGACAAACTGGTGGGGAATTCGTATGCAATGGACCGAGAAAATCACATTACAAATGGTTTTGAAGAAAAGCAAAGTCTTTACGTTAGTCAAGTGCATAAAATGTCATCTATACAAACAGAAATATCATTTGTGTTTGCCGCAGTTCCTTGAGCATTCTGCCTGGAAAATACGATTGTGTAGAGCTGGTGTCTATATGTGGAACCAATTAGTGATCCAATAACAAAATTAAAAGTTCCCTGATAAAAAACATTCAAAACAAAAAAGTCCGTGGATAATATTAGGAATACACAAACAGAGAGGCTGTAGCAATATCTGGGATTGAGTTAGCCAAAACACAACTGGATATTTCTGGTTTCATCCAGCCATATCCGGACAAATTGCTGTGGAATTCTTATGCAATGGACCGAGAAAATCACAGTAAAAATGCTTTTGCAGAAAAGCAAAGTATTTTCGATAGGCAAGTGCAGAAAATGTCATCGATACAAACAGAAATATCATGTTTGTTTGCTGCAGTTCCTCTTGCTTTCTCCCTAGAAAATACAAATGTGTGGATCTGGTGTCCCCAATTAGTGTTTCAATTGTACAAAATTAAATGTTCCCTGATAAAAACATTCAAAACAATAAACTACATCAAAAATATCCAAAAAACACAACACTTAGGCTTTCACAATATTTCGGATGAGTTTGCCAAAACACAACCGGATATTTATGGATTCATCCAGTCATATCCGGAAAAAGTGGTTTGGAATTCATATGCAATGTACCGAGAAAATCACAGTACAAATTGTTCTGGAGAAAAGCAAAGTCTTTCGTTAGGCAAGTGCATAAAATGTCATCTATACAAACAGAAATATCATGTTTGTTTGTCGCAGTTCCTCTTGCTTTCTCCCTAGAAATTACGAATGTGTGCAGCTGGTGTCTCTATTTGGAAACAATTAGTGCTTCCAAGCAAAAAATTAAATGTTCCCTGATAAAAAACATACAAAACAATAAAGTCTATTGATAATATCAGGAATACACAAACACAGAATCTGTAGCCATATCTGGGATTGAGTTAGCCAAAACAAAACTGGATATTTCCGGTTTCATCCAGTCATATCTGGACAAACTGGTGCGGAAATATCATGTGAGTTTGTCGCAGTTCCTCTAGCTTTGTCCATGGAAAATAAGAATGTGTAGAGCTGGTGTTGCCATGATGAACCAATTAGTGTTTCAACGGTACAAAATGAAATGTTCCCTTATAAAAACATTCAAAACAATGAAGTCCATCAATAATATCCAGAAAACTCAAATACAGACGCTTTTAAAATATTTCGGATTGAGTTAGCCCAAAGAAACCGGATATTTCTGGTTTCATCCAGTCATATCCGGACAAACTGGTGTGGAATTCGTATGCAATGGACCGAGAAAAATCACAGTACAAATTGTTCTGCAGAAAAGCAAAGTCTTTCATTAGGCAAGTGCATAAAATGTAATCTATACAAACAGAAATATCATGTCTGTTTGTCGCAGTTCCTCGAACATTCTGCCTAGAAAATACGATTGTATAGAGCTGGTGTCTCCATGTGGAACCAATCAGTGATTCCAAGCAGAAAATTAAATATTCCCTGATAAAAAACATTGAAAACAATAAAGTCCATTGATAATAACAGGAATACACAAACACAGAGGCTGTAGCCATATCTGGGTTTGAGTTAGCCAAAAGACAAGCGGATATTCCTGATTTCATCCAGTCATATCTGGAAAAACTGGCGTGGAATTCGTATGCAATGGACCAAAAAATCACAGTAAAAATGATTTTGGAGAAAAGCAAAGTCATTACGTTAGGCAAGTGCATAAAATGTCATCTAGACAAACAGAAATACCATGTTTGTTTGCCGCAGTTCCTCTAGCTTTCTGCCTAGAAAATATGAATGTGTAGAGCTGTTGTTCCCATGATGAACGAATTAGTGTTTCTACGGTACACAATTAAATGTTCCCTGATAAAAACATTGAAAACAATAAAGTCCGTTGATAATATCCAGAAAACACAAACCCAGAGTCTTTCACAATATTTCAGATTGAGTTAGCCAAATCAAAACAGGATATTTCTGGTTTCATTCAGACATATCCGGACAAACTGGTGCGGAATTCGAATGCAATGGACAGAGAAAATACAGTAAGAATGGATTTGGAAAAAAGGAAAGTCTTTTCGTTAGGTAAGTGCATAAAATGTCATCGATACAAACAGAAATATCATGTTTGTTTGCCGCAGTTCCTCTAGGTTTCTCCCTAGAAATTACGAATGTGTAGATCTGGTGTTTCCATGATGAACCAATTAGTGTTTCGATGGTACTAAATTAAATGTTCCCTGATGAAAAACATTCAAAAGAAGAAAGTCTGTTGATAATATCCAGCTAACACAAACAGAGAGGCTGTAGCAATATCTGGAATAGAGTTAGCCAAAACAAAACCGGATATTTCCGGTTTCATCCAGTCATATCCGGACAAACTGGTGTGGAATTCGTATGCAATTGACCGAGAAAATCACATTACAAATGGTTTTGAAGAAAAGCAAAGTCTTTACATTAGTCAAGTGCATAAAATGTCATCTATACAAACAGAAATGTCATGTTTGTTTGTCCCATTTCCTCTAGCTTTCTCCCTATAAAATACGAATGTGTGGAGCTGGTGTCTCCATGTGGAACCAATTAGAGTTCCAAGAACAAAATTAAATGTTCCCTGATAAAAACATTCAAAACAATAAACTCCATCGCTAATATCCAGAAAACACAAACACAGAGGCTTTCAGAATATTTCTGATTCAGTTAGCTAAAACACAACCGGAGATTTCTGGTTTCATCCAGTCATATCCGGACAAAGTGTTTTGGAATTCGTATGAAATGGACCGAGAAAATCACAGTACAAATGGTTATGGAGAAAAGCAAAATCTTTTCGTTAGGCAAGTGCATACAATGTCATCTATACAAACAGAAATATAATGTTTGTTTGTCGCAGTTCCTCTAGCTTTCTCCGTAGAAAATACGAATGTGTAGAGCTGGTGTCCCCACGATAAACGAATTTTTGTTTCAACGGTACAAAATGAAATGTTCCCTGATAAAATACATTCAAAACAATAAAATCCATGGATAATATCAGGAATACAGAAACACAGCGGCTGTAGCAATATCTGGGATTGAGTTAGCTAAAATAAAACCGGATATTTCCGGTTTCATTCAGTCATATCCAGACAAACTGGTGTGGAATTCGTATGCAATGGACCGAGAAAATCACAGTAAAAATGGTTTTATAGAAAAGCAAAGTCTTTTCATTAGGCAAATGAATAAAATGTCATCTATACAAACAGAAATAACATGTTTGTTTGCCGCAGTTCCTCTAGCTTTCTCCATAGAAAATAAGAATGTGTTGAGCTGGTGTCCCCACGATAAACCAATTAGTGTTTCAAGGGTACAAAATTAAATGTTCCCTGATAACAAACATTCAAAACCAGAAAGTCCGTGGATAATATCAGGAAAACACAAACATAGAGGATGTAGCAATATCTGGGATTGAGTTAATTAAAACAAAACCGGATATTTCAGGTTCTATCCAGCCATATGTGGTGAACTGGTGTGAAATTAGTATGCAATGGGACGAAAAAATCACATTACAATTGGTTTTGTAAAAAAGCAAAGTCTTTTCGTTGGGCAAGTGCATAAAATGTCATCTATACAAACAGAAATATCATCTTTGTTTGCCGCAGTTCCTCTAGCTTTCTCCCTAAAAAAAAAACGAATGTGTAGAGCTGGTGTCTCCATTGGAACCAATTAGTGTTTCCGAGAATAAAATTAAATATTCCCCGATAAAAAAAATTCAAACAATAAAGTCCGTGGATAATATCAGGAATACACAAACATAGAGGATGTAGCAATATCTGGGATTGAGTGAGCCAAAACAAAACCAGATATTTCCGGTCACCCAGTCATATCCAGACAAACTGGTGTGGAATTCGTATGCAATGGACTGAGAAAATCACAGTACAAATAGTTTTGGAGAAAAGCAAAGTCTTTTCGTTAGGCAAGTGCATAAAATGTCATCTATACAAAAAGAAATATCATGTTTGTTTGCCGCAATTCCTCTAGCTTTCTCCATAGAAAATACGAATATTTAGAGCTGGTGTCCCCATGATGAACCAATTAGTGTTTCTATGGTACAAAATTAAATGTTCCCTGATAAAAACATTCAAAACAAAAAAGTCCGTGGATAATATTAGGAATACACAAACACAGAGGCTTTCACAATATTTCAGATTGAGTTAGCCAAAACACAACCGGATATCTGGTTTCATCCAGTCATATCCGGACAAAGTAGTGTGTAACTCAGATGCAATGGACCGAAATCATCACAGTAAAAATGGTTTTGGAGGAAAGCAAAGTCTTTTCGTTAGGCAATGCATAAAATGCCATCTATACAAACAGTAATATCATGTTTGTTTGCTGCAGTTCCTCTTGCTTACTCCCTAGAAAATACGAATGTGTAGATCTGGTGTCTCCATGTAGAAACAATTAGTGTTTCCAAGCACAAAATTAATGTTCCCTGATAAAAAAGTACAAAACAATAAAGTCTGTTGATAATATCCGGAAAACACAAACACAGAGGCTGTAGCCATATCTGGGATTGAGTTAGCCAAAAGACAACCGGATATTTCCGATTTCATCCAGTCATATCCGGACAAACTCGTGTGGAATTCGTATGCAATGGACCGAGAAAATCACAGTACAAATGGTTTTGGAGAGAAGCAAAGTCGTTTCGTTAGGCAAGTGCATAAAATGTCATCTATACAAACAGAAATATCATGTTTGTTTACCGCAGTTCCTCTAGCTTTCTCCCTAGGAAATAGGAATGTGTAGAGCAGGTGTCTCCATGTGGAACCTATTAGTGTTTCAACAATACAAAGTTACATGTTCCCTGATAAAAACATTCAAAACATTAAAGTCCGTTGATAATATACAGCAAAAAACAAACAGAGCCGCTGTAGCAATATCTGGAATTGAGACAGCCAAAACAATACCGGATATTTCCGGGTTCATCCAGTCATAACTTGACAAACTTGTGTGGAATTCGTATGCAATGGATGGAGAAAATCACAGCAAAAATGGTTTTGGAGAAAAGCAAAGTCTTTTCATTAGGCAAGACCATAAAATGTCATCTGTACAAACAGAAATATCATGTTTGTTTGTCACAGTTACTGTAGCTTTCTCCCAAGAAAACACAAATATATAGAGCTGGTGTCTCCATGTGGAACCAATTACTGTATCCAAGCTCAAATAAAATGTTCCCAGATAAAAACATTCAAAACAATAAAGTCCATTGATAATATCCAGAAAAAACAAACACAGAGGATGTAGCAATATTTCGGATTGAGTTAGCCAAAACAAAACCGGATATTTCCGGTTTCATCCAGTCATATCCGGACAAACTGGTGTGGAATTCGTATGCAATGGACCAAGAAAATCACAGTACAAATGGTTTTGGAGAAAAGCAAGTCTTTTCATTAGGCAAGTGCATAAAATGTCATCTATACAAACAGAAATATCAAGTTTGTTTGCCACAGTTCCTCTAGCTTTCTCCCTAGGAAATACGAATGTGTGGAGCTGGTGTCCCCATGTTGAACCAATTCGTGTTTCAACGGTACAAAATTAAATGTTCCCGATAAAAAACATTCAAAACAATAAAGTCCATTGATAGTATCCAAAAAAAAAAAAAAAAACACAGAGGCTGTAGCAATATCGGGGATTGAGTTAGCCAAAACACAACCGGATATTTCCGGTTTCATCCAGTCATCTCCAGAAACTAGTGTGTAATTCATATGCAATGGACCGAAAAAATCCCAGTAAAAATGGTTTTGGATAAAAGCAAATTCTTTCCTTAGGCAAGTGCATAAAAAGTCATCTATACAAACAGAAATATCATGTTTGTTTGCCGCATTTTCTCTAGCATTCTCCCAAGAAAATACAAATATGTAGAGCTGGTGTCTCCATTTGGAACCAATTAGTGATTCCAAGCACAAAATTAAATGTTCCCTGAAAAAAAAAACATTCAAAACAATAAAGTCCATCGATAATATCCAGAAAACACAAACACAGAGGCTGTAGCAATATTTATGATTGCGTTAGCGAAAACAACCGGATATTTCTGGTTTCATCCAGTCATATCTGGAAAAAGTGGTGTGGAATTCGTATGCAATGGACCGAGAAAATCACAGTAAAAATGATTTTGGAGAAAAGCAACATATTTTCTTTAGTCAAGTGCATAAAATGTCATCTATACAAAGAGAAATATCATGTTTGTTTGTCGCAGTTCCTCTAGCTTTCTCCCTGGAAAATAAGAATGTGTAGAGCTGGTGTCTCCATGTGGAACCAATTACTGTATCCAAGCTCAAAATAAAATGTTCCCCGATTAAAAAAAAAAAAAAAACTTCAAAACAATAAAGTCTGTGGATAATATTAGGAATACACAAACACAGACGCTGTAGCCATATCTGGGATTGAGTTAGCCAAAATAAAACAGGATATTTCCGGTTTCATCCAGTCATATCCGGACAAACTGGAGTGGAATTCGTATTCAATGGACCGAGAAAATCACAGTAAATATGGTTTTGGAGAAAAGCAAAGTCCTTTCGTTAGGCAAGTGCATAAAATGTCATCTATACAAACAGAAATATCATGTTTGTTTACCACAGTTCCTCTAGCTTTCTCCCTAGAAAATACAAGTATGTAGAGCTGGTGTCTCCATGTGGAAACAATTACTGTATACAAGCTCAAAATAACATGTTCCCCAATAAAAAACATTCAAAACAATATAGTCCATTGATAGTATCCAGAAAAAACTAACACAGAGGCTGTAGCACTATCTGGGAATGAGTTAGCCAAAACAAAACTGGATATTTCCGGTTTCATCCTGTCAGATCCGGTAAACTGTTGTGGATTTCGTAGGCAATGGACTGAGAAAATCACATTACAAATGGTTTTGGAGAAAATCAAAGTCTTTTCGTAAGGCAAGTGCATAAAATATCATCTATACAAACAGAAATATCGTGTTTGTTTCTCGCAGTTCCTCTAGCTTTCTCACTAAAAAATACGAATGTGCAGAGCTGGTGTCTCCATGTGGAACCAATTAGTGTTTCCAAGAACAAAATTAAATGTTCCCTGATAAAAACATTCAAAAGAGTAAAGTTCGTGGATAATATCCAGAAAACACAAACACAGAGTCTTTGAAATATGTCGGATTGAGTTAGCCAAAACAACTGTATATTTCTGGTTTCATCCAGTCATATCCGGACAAAGTGGTGTGGAATTCGTATGCAATGGACCGAGAAAATAACAGTACAAATGGTATTGGAGAACAGCACAGTCTTTTCGTTAGGCAAGTGCATCAAATGTCATCTATACAAACAGAAATATCATGTTTGTTTGCCCCAGTTCCTCTAGCTTTCTCACTAGAAAATACAAATATGTAGAGCGGGTGTCTCCTTGTGGAACCAATTACTGTATCCAAGATCAAAATTAAATGTTCCCCGATAAAAAACATTAAAAACAATAAAGTCCGTGGATAATATCAGGAATGCACAACACTGAGGCTGTAGCAATATCTGGGACTGAGTTAGCCAAAACATAACCGGATATTTCCGGTTTCATCCAGTCAATTCCAGACAACGTGGTGTGGAATTTGTATGCAATGGACCGAGAAAATCAGAGTAAAATGGTTTTGGAGAAAAGCAATGTGTTTTCTTTAGGCAAGTGCGTAAAAAGTCATCTATACAAACAGAAATATCATGTTTGTTTGCCGTAGTTTCTCTAGATGTCATCAATAAAAACAGAAATACCATGATTGTTTGTCATAGTTCCTGTAGCATTCTCCCTAGAAAATAGGAATGTGTAGAGCTGGTGTCTCCATGTGGCACCAATTAGTGTTTCCGAGAATAAAATTAAATATTCCCCGATAAAAAAAAATTCAAACAATAAAGTCCGTGGATAATATCAGGAATACACAAACATAGAGGATGTAGCAATATCTGGGATTGAGTGAGCCAAAACAAAACCAGATATTTCCGGTCACCCAGTCATATCCAGACAAACTGGTGTGGAATTCGTATGCAATGGACTGAGAAAATCACAGTACAAATAGTTTTGGAGAAAAGCAAAGTCTTTTCGTTAGGCAAGTGCATAAAATGTTATCTATACAAAAAGAAATATCATGTTTGTTTGCCGCAATTCCTCTAGCTTTCTCCATAGAAAATACGAATATTTAGAGCTGGTGTCCCCATGATGAACCAATTAGTGTTTCTATGGTACAAAATTAAATGTTCCCTGATAAAAACATTCAAAACAAAAAAGTCCGTGGATAATATTAGGAATACACAAACACAGAGGCTTTCACAATATTTCAGATTGAGTTAGCCAAAACACAACCGGATATCTGGTTTCATCCAGTCATATCCGGACAAAGTAGTGTGTAACTCAGATGCAATGGACCGAAATCATCACAGTAAAAATGGTTTTGGAGGAAAGCAAAGTCTTTTCGTTAGGCAATGCATAAAATGCCATCTATACAAACAGTAATATCATGTTTGTTTGCTGCAGTTCCTCTTGCTTACTCCCTAGAAAATACGAATGTGTAGATCTGGTGTCTCCATGTAGAAACAATTAGTGTTTCCAAGCACAAAATTAATGTTCCCTGATAAAAAAGTACAAAACAATAAAGTCTGTTGATAATATCCGGAAAACACAAACACAGAGGCTGTAGCCATATCTGGGATTGAGTTAGCCAAAAGACAACCGGATATTTCCGATTTCATCCAGTCATATCCGGACAAACTCGTGTGGAATTCGTATGCAATGGACCGAGAAAATCACAGTACAAATGGTTTTGGAGAGAAGCAAAGTCGTTTCGTTAGGCAAGTGCATAAAATGTCATCTATACAAACAGAAATATAATGTTAGCTTGCCGCAGTTCCACTAGCTTTCTCCCTAGATTATACGAATGTGTGGAGCTGGTGTCCTCATGATGAACCAATTATTGTTTCAACGGTAGAAAATTAAATGTTCCTTGATATAAAAATTCTAAACAATAAAGTCCATCGCTAATATCCAGATAACACAAACACAGAGGCTTTCACCATATTTCGGTTTGAGTTAGCCAAAACACAACTGGATATTTCTGGTTTCATCCTGTCATATCCGGACAAACTGGTGTGGAATTCGTATGCAATGGACCGAGAAAAACACAGTACAAATGGTTTTGGAGAAAAGCAAAGTCTTTTCGTTAGGCAAGTGCATCAAATGTCATCTACACAAACAGAAATAACATGTTTGTTTGCCGCAGTTCCTCTAGCTTTCTCCCTAGAAAATACGAATGTGTGGAGCTGGTGTCCCCATGATGAACCAATTAGGGTTTCTAGGGTACAAAATTACATGTTCCCTGATAAAAACACTCAAAAGAATAAAGTCCATTGATAATAACCAGAAAACACAAACACAGAGGCTTTCACAATATTTCGGATTGATATAGCCAAAAAACAACCGTGTATTTTTGGTTTCATCCGGTCATATCTGGAAAAACTGGTGTGGAAATCTTATGCAGTGGACGAAGTAAATCACAGTAAAAATGGTTTTGGAGAAAAGCAAAGTCTTTTCATTAGGCAAGTGCATAAAATGTCATCTATACAAACAGAAATATCATGTTTGTTTGCCACAGTTCCTCTAGTTTTCTGCTAGAAAATTTGAATGTGTAGAACTGGTGTCTCCATGTGGAACCAATTAGTGATTCAAAGCACAAAATTAAATGTTACCTGAAAAAAACATTCAAAACAATAAAGTCCGTGGATAATATCAGGAATACACAAACAGAGAGGCTACAGCATTATCTGGAATTGAGTTATCCAAAACACAACTGGATATTTCCGGTTACATCCAGGTATATCTGGAAAAAGTCATGTGGAATTCCTACGCAATTGACAGAGAAAATCACAGCACAAATGGTTTTGGAGAAAAGCAAAGTCTTTGCGTTAGGCAAGTGCATAAAATGTCATCTACACAAACAGAAATATCATGTTTCTTTGCCGCTGTTCCTCTAGCTTTCTCCCTAGAAAATATGAATGTGTAGAGCTGGTGTCTCCATGTGGAACCCATTAGTGTTTCCAAGCACAAAATTAAATGTTCCCTGATATAAAACATTCAAAACAATAAAGTCCATGAATAATATCAGGAATACACAAACACAGTGGCTGTAGCAATATGTGGAATTGAGTTAGCCAAAACACAACCGGATATTTCTGTTTTAATCCAGTCATATCTGCTGAACTGGTGTTGAATTCGTATGCAATAGACCGAGAAAATCACAGTAAAAATGGCTTTAGAGAAAAGCAAAGTCTTTTCATTAGGCAAGTGCATAAAATGTCATGTATACAAACAGAAATATCATGTTTGTTTGCCACAGTTCCTCTAGCTTTCTCCCTAAAAAATACGAATGTGTAGAGCTGGTGATGAACCAATTATTGGTTCAATGGTACAAAATTAAATTTTACCTGATAAAAACATTCAAAACAATAAAGTCCATCAATAATATCAAGAAAACACAAACACAGACGCTGTAGCAATATTTCGCAATGAGTTAGCCAAAACACAACCGGATATGACTGGTTTCATCCAGTCATATCCGGACAAAGTGGTGCGGAATTCATATGCAATGGGCTGAGAAAATCACAGTAAAAAGGGTTTTGGAGAAAAGCAAATTCTTTTCGTTAGTCAAGTGCATAAAATGTCATCTATACAAACAGAAATATCATGTTTGTTTGCCGCAGTTCCTCTAGCTTTCTCCCTAGGAAATAGGAATGTGTAGAGCAGGTGTCTCCATGTGGAACCTATTAGTGTTTCAACAATACAAAGTTACATGTTCCCTGATAAAAACATTCAAAACATTAAAGTCCGCTGATAATATACAGCAAAAAACAAACAGAGCCACTGTAGCAATATCTGGAATTGAGACAGCCAAAACAATACCGGATATTTCCGGGTTCATCCAGTCATAACTTGACAAGCTTGTGTGGAATTCGTATGCAATGGATGGAGAAAATCACAGCAAAAATGGTTTTGGAGAAAACCAAAGTCTTTTCGTTAGGCAAGTGCATAAAATGTCATCTATACAAACAGAAATATAATGTTAGCTTGCCGCAGTTCCACTAGCTTTCTCCCTAGATTATACGACTGTGTGGAGCTGGTGTCCTCATGATGAACCAATTATTGTTTCAACGGTAGAAAATTAAATGTTCCTTGATATAAAAATTCTAAACAATAAAGTCCATCGCTAATATCCAGATAACACAAACACAGATGCTTTCACCATATTTCGCATTGAGTTAGCCAAAACACAACCGGATATTTCTGGTTTCATACTGTCATATCCGGACAAACTGGTGTGGAATTCGTATGCAATGGACCGAGAAAAACACAGTACAAATGGTTTTGGAGAAAAGCAAAGTCTTTTCGTTAGGCAAGTGCATCAAATGTCATCGATACAAACAGAAATATCATGTTTGTTTGAGGGAGTTTTCTAGCTTTCTCTCTAGAAAATATGAATGTGTAGAGCTGGTGTCTCCATGTGGAAACTATTAGTGTTTCCAAGCACAAAATTAAATGTACCCTTTAAAAAAACATTGAAAAATATAAAGTCCATGCATAATATCAGGAATACACAAACACAGAGGCTGTAGCAATATTTCAGATTGAGTTAGCCAAAACACAACCGGATATTTCTGGATTCATCCAGTCATATCAGTACAAAGTGGTGTGGAATTCCTATGCAATGGACCGAGAAAATCAAAGTACAAATGGTTTTGGAGAAAAGCAAAGTCTTTTCGTTAGGCAAGTGCATAAAATGCCATCTATATAAACAGATATATCATGTTTGTTTGCCACAGTTCCTCTAGCTTTCTCCCTAGAATATATGAATGTGTAGATCTGGTGTCTCCATGTGGAAACACTTAGTGTCTCAATGGTACAACATTAAATGTTCCCTGATAAAAAAAATTCAAAACAATAAAGTCTGTGTATAATATCAGGAATATGCAAACACAGAGGCGGTAACAATATCTGTGATTTAGTTAGCCAAAACACAACTGGATATTTTTGTTTTCATCCTGTCATATCCCAATAAACTGGTGTGGAATTCGTATGCAATGGACCAAGAAAATCACAGTAAAAATGGTCCTGGAGTAAAGCAAAGTCTTTTCCTTAGGCAAGTGCATACAATGTCATCTAAACAAACAGAAATATCATGTTTGTTTGCCGCAGTTACTCTAGCTTTCTCCCTATAAAATACGAAAGTGTAGAGCTGGTGTCTCCATGTGGAACCAATTAGTGTTTCCAAGCACAAATTAAATGTTCCCTGAAAAAAAAAATTCAAAACAATAAAGTCTGTGGATAATATCAGGAATATACAAACACAGAGGCTATAGCAATATTTCGGATTGAGTTAGCCAAAAGACAACCAGATATTTCTGGTTTCAACCACTCATATCCGGACAAAGTGGTGTGGAATTCATATGCAATGGACCGAGAAAATCACAGTACAAATAGTTTTGGAGAAAAGCAAAGTTTTTAATTAGGTAAGTGCATCAAATGTCATCTATACAAACAGAAATATCATGTTTGTTTGCCACAGTTCCTCTAGCTTTCTCCCTAGAATATATGAATGTGTAGAGCTGGCGTCTCCATGTGGCAACAACTAGTGTTTCCAAGCACAAAATTAAATGTTCCCTGATAAAAAAAAATTCAGAAAAATAAAGTCCATGGATAATATCAGGAATACAAAAACACAGAGGCTGTAGCAATATTTGGGATTCAGTTATCCAAAACAAATCCGGATATTTCTGGTTTCATCCAGTCATATCAGGAAAAAGTCATTTGGAATTCGGATGCAATGGACAGAGAAAATCACAGTAAAAATGGTTTTGGAGAAAAGCAAAGTCTTTTCCTTAGGCAAGTGCATAAAATGTCATCTCTACAAACAGAGACATCATGTATGTTTGCCTCAGTTCCTCAAGCTTGATTGCTAGAAAATACGAATGTGTAGAGCTGGTGTTCCCATGATGAACCAATTAGTGTTTAAACGGTACAAAATTAAATGTTCCCTGATAAAAACATTCAAAACAATAAAGTCCGTGGATAATATCAGGAATACACAAACACAGCGGCTGTAGCAATATTTTGGATTGAGTTAGCCATAACACAACCAGATATTTCTGGTTTCATCCAGTCATATCTGGACAAACTGGTGTGAAATTCGTACGCAATGGACCGAGAAAATCAGAGTAAAAATGCTTTTGGAGAAAACCAAAGTCTTTTCGTTAGGCAAGTGCATAAAATGTCATCTATACATTCAGAAATATCATGTTTCTTTGCCACAGTTCCTCTAGCTTTCTCCCTAGAAAATACGAATATGTACAGCTGGTGTCTCCATGTGTTACCAATTAGTGTTTGCAAGCAAAAATTAAATGTTCCCTGAAAAGAAAACATTGAATAATATAAAATCCATGAATAATATCCAGAAATCACAAACACAGAGGCTTTCACAATATTTCGGATTGAGTTAGCCAAAACACAACCGGATATTTCGGCTCACATCCAGTCATATCCGGACAAACTGGTGTGGAATTCATATGCAATGGACCGAGAAAATCACAGTAAAAATGGTTTTGGAGAAAAGCAAAGTCTTATCGTTAGGCAAGTGCATAAAATGTCATCGATACAAACAGAAATATCATGTTTGTTTTAAGCAGTTCCTCTAGCTTCTCCCTAGAAAATATGAATGTGTAGAGCTGGTGTCTCCATGTGGAACAAATTAGTGTTTCAATGGTATAAAATTAAATGTTCCCTGATAAAAACATTCAAAACAATTAGTCGATCGATAATATCCAGAAAACACAGACACAGAGGTTGTAGCAATATTTCGATTGAGTTAACCAAAACACAACCGGATATTTCTGGTTTCATACAGTCATATGCGGACAAAATGGTGTGGAATTCGTATGCAATGGACCGAAAAAATCACAGTACAAATGGTTTTGGAGAAAAGCAAAGTCTTTCCGTTAGGCAAGTGCATAAAATGTCATCTATACAAACAGAAATATCATGTTTGTTTGCCACAGTTCCTCAAGTTTTCTCCGAAGAAAATACGAATGTGTAGAGCTGGTGTCTCCATGATGAGCCAATTATTGTTTCTCAGGTACAAAATTAAATGTTCCCTGATGAAAACATTCAAAACAATAAAGTCTGTGGATAATATCAGGAATGCAAAATCACAGAGGCTCTAGCAATGTCTGAATTTGAGTTAGCCAAAACAAAACCAGATATTTCGGCTTTCATCCAGTCATATCCGGACAAAGTGGTGTGGAATTCATAAGCAAAGGACCGAGAAAATCAGAGTAAAAATGGTTTTGGAGAAAAGCAAAGTCTTTTCATTACGAAGTGCATAAAATATCATTGATACAAACAGAAATATCATGTTTGTGTGCCGCAGTTCCTCTAGCTTTCTCCCTAGAAAATATGAATGTGTAGAGCTGTTGTCTGCATGTGGAACCCATTATTGTTTCCAAGCACAAAATTAAATGTTCCTGAAAAAAAACATTCAAAACAATAAAGTCCGTGGATAATATCAGGAATACACAAACACAGAGGCTGTAGCAATATCTAGGATTGAGTTAGCTAAAGCAAAACCAGATATTTCCAGTTTCATTGAGTCATAGCCAGACAAACTGGTGTGGAATTCGTATGCAATGGACCGAGAAAATCACAGTAAAACTGGCTTTGGAGAAAAGCAAAGTCTTTTCGTTAGGCAAGATCATAAAATGTCATCTATACAAACAGAAATATCATGTTTGTTTGCCACAGTTCCTCTAGCTTTCTCCCTAGAAAATACGAATGTGTAGAGCTGGTGTTCCCATTATGAACCAAATAGTGTTGCAACGGCACAAAATTAAATGTTCCCTGAAAAAAAAACATTCAGAAAAATAAGTCCATCAATAATATCCAGAAAACACAAAAACAGAGGCTTTCACAATATTTCGGATTGAGTTAGCCAAAACACAACCGGATATTTCTGGTTTCATTGAGACATATCCAGACAAAGTGGTTTGGAATTCGTATGCAATGGACCAAGAAAATCACAGTACAAATGGTTTTGGAGAAAAGCAAAGTCTTTTCTTAGGCAAGTGCATAAAATGTCATCTATACAAACAGAAATATCATGATTGTTTGTTGCAGTTCCTCTAGCTTTCTCCCTAGAAAATACGAATGTGTGGAGCTGGTGTCCCCATGTGGAACCAATTAGTGTTTCCAAGCACAAAATTAAATGTTCCGTGAAAAAAAAAAACATTGAAAAATATAAAATCCATATATAATATCCAGAAAATAAAACATAGAGGCTGTAGCAATATTTCAGATTGAGGTAGCCAAAACACAACCAGATATTTCTGGTTTCATCCATTCATATCTGGACAAACTGGACTGGAATTCGTATGCAATTGACTGAGAAAATCAGAGTAAAAATGGTTTTGGAAAAAAGCAAAGTCTTTTCATTAGGCAACTGCATAAAATGTCATCTGTACAAACAGAAATATCATGTTTGTTTGTCACAGTTCCTCTAGCTTTCTCCATAGAAAATAGGAATATGTAGACCTGGTGTCTCCATGTGGAACCAATTACTGTATCCAAGCTCAAAATAAATTATTCCCGGATAAAAAACATTCGAAACAATAAAGTCTGTGGAAAATACCCAGAAAAATCAAACACAGAGGCTGTAGCAATATCTGGGATTGAGTTAGCCAAAACAATACCAGATATTTCCGGTTTCATCTAGTCATATCCGGACAACCAGTTGTGGAATTCGTATGCAATGGAACAAGAAATTCACAGTACAAATGGTTTTGAGGAAAGCAAAGTCTTTTCGTTAGGCAAGTGCATAAAATGTCATCTATACAAACAGAAATATCATGTTTGTTTGCCACAGTTCCTCTAGATTTCTCCCTAGAAAATACAAATGTGTGAAGCTGGTGTCCCCATGATTAACCAATTTGTGTTTCAATGGTACAAAATAAAATGATCCCAGATAAAAAAAATTCAAAACAATAAAGTCCGTTGATAATATAAAGAAAACACAAACACAGAGGCTTTCACAATATTTCATATTGTCTTAGCCAAAACACACCCGGATATTTCTGGTTTCATCCAGTCATATCCGGAAAAATTCGTTTGGAATTCAGATGCAATGCACCGAGAAAATCACAGTACAAATGGTTTTGGAGAAAAGCAAAGCATTTCGTTAGGCAAGTGCATAAAATGTCATCTATACAAACAGAAACATCAAGTTTGTTTGCCGCGGTTCCTCTAACATTCTCCCTAGAAAATAGGAATGTGTAGAGCTTGTGTCTCCATGTGGAACCAATTAGTGTTTTGCAGCACAAAGTTAAATGTTCCCTGATAAAAAATATACGAATATGTAGAGCTGGTGTCTCCATGTAGAACCAATTACTGTATGCAAGCTCAATATAAAATTCTCTCAGATAAAAAACCTTCAAAACAATAAAATCCATTGATAATATAGCGAAAACACAAACACAGAGGCTGTAGCAATATCTGGGATTGAGTTAGCCAAAACAAAACCAGATATTTCCGATTTCATGCAGTCATATCCAGAAAAAATGGTGTGGAATTCTTGTGCAATGGACCGGGAAAATCACAGTAAAAATGGTTTTGGAGAATAGCAAAGTCTTTTCGTTAGTCAAGGGCATAAAATGTCATCTATACAAACAGAAATATCATGTTTGTTTGCTGCAGTTCCTCTAGGTTTCTCCCTAGAAAATACAAAGGTGTAGAGCTGGTGTCCCCATGATGAACCAATTAGTGTTTCTATAGTACAAAATTAAATGTTCCCTGATAAAAATATTCAAAACAATAAAGTACATCAATAATATCCAGAAAACACAAACACAGAGTCTTTCACAATAGATTGAGATAGCCAAAACACAACCGGATATTTCCGGTTACATCCAGTCATATCCGGACAAACTGGTATGGAATTCGCATGCAATGGCCCGAGAAAATCACAGTAAAAATGGTTTAGGAGAGAACAAAGTCTTTTCGTTAGGCAAGTGCATAAAATGTCATCTATACAAACAGAAATATCATGTTTGTTTGCCCTATTTCCTCTAGCTTTCTTCCTAGAAAATACGAATACACAGAGCTGGTGTCTCCATGAGGAACCAATTACTGTTTCCAAGCTCAAAATAAAATGTTCTCCGATAAAAAACATTCAAAACAATAAAGTCCGTTGATAATATAGAGAAAATACAAACACAGAGGCTGTAGCAATATCTGGGATTGAGTTAGCCAAAACACACCCAGATATTTCTGGTTTCATCCAGTCATATCTGGACAAACTGGTATGGAATTCGTATGCAATCGACCGAGAAAATCACAGTAAAAATGGTTTTGGAGAAAAGCAAAGTCTTTTCGTTAGGCAAGTGCATAAAATGTCATCGATACAAACAGAAATATCATGATTGTTTGCCACAGTTCCTCTAGCTTTCTCCCTAGAAAATAGGAATGTGTAGAGCTGGTGTCTCCATGTGGAACCAATTAGTGTTTCCAGGAACAAAATTAAATATTCCCCGATTAAAAAAAAATTGAAAACAATAAACTCCATTGATAATATCAGGTATACACAAACACAGAGTCTGTAGCAATATCTGGGATTGAGTTAGCCAAAACAAAACCGGATATTTCCGGTTTCACCCAGTCATATCTGGAAAGTGGTGTTGAATTTGTATGCAATGGACCGAGAAAATCACAGTAAAAATGGTTTTGGAGAAACGCAAAGCCTTTTCGTTAGGCAAGTGCATAAAATGTCATGTATACAAACAGAAATATCATGATTGTTTGTCGCATTTCCTCTAGCTTTCTCCATAGAAAATACGAATGTGTAGATCTGGTGTTTCCATGTGGAACCAATTAGTGATTCCAACCATAAAATTAAATGTTCACTGATAAAAATATTCAAAACAATAAAGTCCATTGATAATATCCAGAAAACACCAACACAGAGGCTTTCACAATATTTCGGATTGAGTTAGCCAAAACACAACCGGATACTTCAGTTTTCATCCAGTCATACCTGGAGAAACTCGTGTGGAATTCGTATGCAATAGACCGAGAAAATCACAGTAAAATGGTTTTGGAGAAAAGCAAAGTCTTTTCGTTAGGCAAGTGCATAAAATGTCATCGTTACAAACAGAAATATCATGTTTGTGTGTCTCAGTTCCTCTAGTTTTCTTCCTAGAAAATAGGAATGTGTACAGCTGTTGTCTCCATGTGGAACCAATTAGTGTTTCCAAGCACAAAATTAAATGTTCCCTGATAAAAAACATTCAAAACAATAAAGTCCGTGGATAATATCAGGAATACACAAACACAGAGTCTGTAGCAATATCTGGGATTGAGTTAGCCAAAACAAAACCAGAATTTGTGGTTTCATCCAGTCACATCCTGACAAACTGTTGTGGAATTCGTATCCAATGCACCGAGAAAATCAGAGTAAACATGGTTTTGGAGAAAAGCAAAGTCTTTTCGTTAGGCAAGTGCATAAAATGTCATCTATAGAAACAGAAATATCATGTTTGCCGCAGTTCCTCGAGCATTCTCCCTAGAAAATACGAATGTGTACAGCTGGTGTCTCCATGTGGAATCAATTAGTGTTTCCAGGAGCAAAATTAAACATTCCCCAATAAAAAAAATTGAAAACAATAAAGTCAGTTGATAATATCAGGAATACACAAACACAGAGGCTGTAGCAATATCTTGGACTGATTAGGCAAAACGCAACCAGATATTTCCAGTTTCATCCAGTCATATCCGGAGAAACTGGTGTGGAATTCGTATGAAGTATATGGAGAAATCACAGAAAAAGGGTTTTGGAGAAAAGCAAATTCTTTTCGTTAGGCAAGTGCATAAAATGCCACTATACAAACAGAAAATCATGTTGTTTGCCGCAGTTCCTCTAGCTTTCTCCCTAGAAAATAGGAATGTGTAGAGCTGGTGTCCCAATAATGAACCAATTAGTGTTTCACAGAACAAATTTAAATGTTCCCTGAAAAAAAATATTCAAAACAATAAACTCCATCGATAATATCCAGAAAACACAAACACAGAAACACACAATATTTTGCATTGTGTTAGCCAAAACACAAACGGATATTTCTGGTTTCATCCTTTCATATCCGGAAAATTTCGTTTGGAATTCAGATGCAATGGACCGAGAAAATCACAGTAAAAATGGTTTTGGAGAAAAGCAACGTCTTTTCGTTAGGCAAGTGCATAAAATGTCATCTATACAAACAGAAATATCATGTTTTTTGTTGCAATTCCTCTAGCTTTCTCCCTAGAAAATACGAATATATCCAGCTGGTGTCTCCATGTGGAACCAATTACTGTATCCAAGCTCAAAATAAAATGTTCCCTGATGAAAAACATTCAAAAAAATAAATTCCATTTATAATATCCAGAAAATACAAACACGGAGGCTGTCTCAATATTTCGGATTCAGTTAGCCAAAACAAAACCGGGTATTTCCGGTTTCATCCAGTCATATCCGCACAAAGTGGTGTGGAATTCATATGCAATAGACCGAGAAAGTCACAGTAAAAATGGTTATGAAGAAAAGCAAAGTCTTTTCGTTAGACAAGTGAATAAAATGTCATCGATACAAACAGAAATATCATGTTTGTTTGCCGCAGTTCCTCTAGCTTTCTGCCTAGAAAATACGAATGAATAGAGCTGGTGTCTCCATGTGGAACCAATTACTGTATCCAAGCTCAAAATAAAATATTCCCCCAAAAAACATTCCAAACCATAAAGTCCATTGATAATATACAGAAAACACAAACACACAGGCTGTAGCATTATATGGGATTGAGTTAACCAAAACACAACCGGATATTTCTGGTTTCAGCCTTCATATCTGGACAAAGTCGTTTGGAATTCATATGCAGTGGACCGAGAAAATCACAGTAAAAATGGTTTTGGATAAAAGCAAGGTCTTTTCGTTAGGCAAGTGCATAAAATGTCATCTATACAAACAGAAATATCATGTTTTTTGTTGCAATTCCTCTAGCTTTCTCCCTAGAAAATACGAATATATCCAGCTGGTGTCTCCATGTGGAACCAATTACTGTATCCAAGCTCAAAATAAAATGTTCCCTGATGAAAAACATTCAAAAAAATAAATTCCATTTATAATATCCAGAAAATACAAACACGGAGGCTGTCTCAATATTTCGGATTCAGTTAGCCAAAACAAAACCGGGTATTTCCGGTTTCATCCAGTCATATCCGGACAAAGTGGTGTGGAATTCATATGCAATAGACCGAGAAAGTCACAGTAAAAATGGTTATGAAGAAAAGCAAAGTCTTTTCGTTAGACAAGTGAATAAAATGTCATCGATACAAACAGAAATATCATGTTTGTTTGCCGCAGTTCCTCTAGCTTTCTGCCTAGAAAATACGAATGAATAGAGCTGGTGTCTCCATGTGGAACCAATTACTTTATCCAAGCTCAAAATAAAATATTCCCCCCAAAAACATTCCAAACCATAAAGTCCATTGATAATATACAGAAAACACAAACACACAGGCTGTAGCATTATATGGGATTGAGTTAACCAAAACACAACCGGATATTTCTGGTTTCAGCCTTCATATCTGGACAAAGTCGTTTGGAATTCATATGCAGTGGACCGAGAAAATCACAGTAAAAATGGTTTTGGATAAAAGCAAGGTCTTTTCGTTAGGCATGTGCATAAAATGTCATCTATACAAACAGAAATATTATGTTTACTTGCCACTGTTCTTGTAGCTTTCTTGCTAGAAAATACGAATGTGTAGAGCTGGTGTCTCCATGTGAAACCAATTAATGTATCCAAGCTCAAATAAAATGTTCCCTGATAAAAAGCATTCAAAACAATAAAGTCCATTGATAATATCCCGAATAAACAAACACAGAGGGTGCAGCAATAACTGGGATTCAGTTAGCCAAAACAAAACAGGATATTTCCGGTTTCATCCAGTCATATTCGGACAAACTGGTGTGGAAGTCGTATGCAATGGACCTAGAAAATCACAGTAAAAATCGTTTTGGAGAAAAGCAAAGACCTTTTGTTAGGCAAGTGCATAAACTGTCATCTATACAAACAGAAATATCATGTTTGTTTACCGCAGTTCCTCTAGCTTTCTCCCTAGAAAATACGAATGTGTGGAGCTGGTGTTCCCATGATGAACCAATTAGTGTTTCAACAGTACAAAATGAAATGTTCCCTGATAAAAACATTCCAAACAATAAAGTCCATCGACAACATCCGGAAAACACAAACACAAGTCTTGAACAATATTTCGGATTGAGTTAGTGAAAACACAACCGGATATTTCTGGTTTCATCCAGTCATATCCGGAAAAAGTTGTGTCGAATTCGTATGCAATGGACCAAGAAAATCACAGTAAAAATGGTTCTGTAGAAATGCAAAGTCTTTTTGTTAGGCAAGTGCATAAAATGTCATCAATACAAAAAGAAATTTCATGTTTGTTTGCCACAGTTCCTCCAGCTTTCTCCCTAGAAAATACGAATATGTAGAGGTGGTGTCTCCATCTGGAAACAATTACTGTATCGAAGCTCAAAATAAAAATTCCCTGATAAAAAACATTGAAAAATATAAAGTCCATTGATAGTATCCAGAAAAAAACAAACACAGAGGCTGTAGAAATATCTGGGATTGAGTTAGCCAAAACAAAAACGGATATTTCCTGTTTCATCCATTCAGATCCAGTAAACTGGTGTGGAATTCGTATGCAATGGACCGAGAAAATCACAGTACAAATGGTTTTGGAGAAAAGCAAAGTCTTTACGTTGGCAAGTGCATAAAATGTCATCTATACTAACAGCAATGTCATGTTTGTTTGTCGCAGTTCCTCTAGCTTTCTCCATAGAAAATACGAATGTGTAGAGCTGGTGTCTCCATGTGGAAACAATTAGTGTTTCCAAGCAAAAAATAATTGTTCCCTGATAAAAGACAATTAAAACAACAAAGTCCATGGATAATATCAGGAATACACAAACACAGAGGCTATAGCAATATCTGGGATTGAGTTAGCCTAAACAACACCGGATATTTCCGGTTTCATCCAGTCATATCCAGACAAACTGGTGTGGAATTCCTATGCAATGGACCGAGAAAATCACAGTAAAAATGGTTTTAAAGCAAAGCAAAGTCTTTACGTTAGGCAAGTGCATAAAATGTCATCTATACAAAGAGAAATATCATGTTTGTTTGCCTCAGTTCCTCTAGCATTCTCCTTAGAGAAAACGAATGTGTAGAGCTGCTGTTCCAATGATGAACCAATTAGTGTTTCAACGGTGTAAAATGAAATCTTCCCTGATAAAAACACTCAAATCAATAAAGTCCATCGATAATATCCAGAAAACACAAACACAGAGGCTTTCACAATATCTCGAATTAAGATAGCCAAAACACAACCGGATATTTCCGGTTTCATCTAGTCATATCCGAACAAAGTGGTGTGGAATTCATATGCAATAGACTGAGAAAGTAACAGTAAAAATGGTTATGAAGAAAAGCAAAGTCTTTTCATTAGGCAAGTGCATAAAATGTCATTGATACAAACAGAAATATCACGTTTGTTTGCCGCAGTTCCTCTAGCTTTCTGCCTAGAAAATACAAATATGTACAGCTGGTGTCTCCATGTGGAACCAATCACTGTATCCAAGCTGAAAATAAAATATTCCCCCCCCAAAAAAAAATTCCAAACAATAAAGTCCATTGATAATATCCAGAAAACACAAACACAGAGGCTGTAGCAATATGTGGGATTGAGTTAACCAAAATACAAATGGATATTTCTGGATTCTGCCAGTCTTATCTGGACAAAGTCATTTGGAATTCGTAAGCAGTGGACCGAGAAAATCACAGTAAAAATGGTTTTGGAGAAAAGCAAAGATTTTCGTTAGGCATATGCATAAAATGTCATCTATAGAAACAGAAATATTATGTTTACTTGCCGCAGTTCTTCTAGCTTTCTCCCTAGAAAATACGAATGTGTAGAGCTGGTGTCTCCATGTGAAACCAATTACTGTATCCAAGCTCAAAATAAAATGTTCCCCGATAAAAAGCATTAAAAACAATAAAGCCCATCGATAATATCCCGAAAAAACGAAAACAGAGGGTGCAGCAATAACAGGGATTGAGTTAGCCAAAACAAAACAGAATATATCTGGTTTCATCCAGTCATATCTGGACAAACTGGTGTGGAATTCGTATGCAATGGTCAAAAAAATCACAGTAAATATGGTTTTGGAGAAAAGCAAAGTCTTTTATAGGCAAGTGCATAAAATATCATGTAAAGAAAAAGAAATATCATGTTTGTTTTCTGCAGTTCCTCTAGCTTTCTCCCTAGAAAATAAAAATATATAGAGCTGGTGAATCCATGTGGAACCAATTACTGTTCCAAGAATAAAATTAAATGTTCCCTGATAAAAAACATTGAAAACAATAAACTCCTTGGATAATATCAGGAATACAAAAACACTAGGCTGTAGCAATATCTGGGATTGACTTCGCCAAAAGATAACCAGATATTTCTGGATTCATCCAGTCATATCCAGACAAACTTGTGTGGAATTCGTACACAATGGTACGATAAATTCACAGTAAAAATGTTTTTGGAGAAAAGCAAAGTGTTTTCGTTAGGCAAGTGCATAAAATGTCATCTATACAAAGAGAAATATCATGTTTGTTTGCTGCAGTTCCTCTAGCTATCTCCCTACAAAATACAAATATGTAGAGCTGGTGTTCCCATGATGACGCAATTAGTGTTTCAATGGTACAAAATTAAATGTTCCCTGATAAAAACATTCAAAACAATAAAGTCCATAGATAATATCCAGAAAACACAAACACAGAGGCTTTCACAATATTTCTGATTGAGTTAGCCAAAACAAAACCGGATATTTCTGGTTTCATCCAGTCATGTCCGGACAAACTGCTGTGTTATTTGTATGCAATGGATCGAGAAAATCACAGTAAAAATGTTTTTGGAGAAAAGCAAAGACTTTTCCTTAGGCAAGTGCATAAAATGTCATCTATACAAACAGAAATATCATGTTTGCTTGCCACAGATCCTCTAGCTTTCTGCTTAGAAAATACAAATATGTAGAGCTGGTGTCTCTATGTGAAACCAATTAGTGTATCTAAGCTCAAAATTAAAAGTTCGCTGATAAAAAACATTCAATACAATAAAGTCCGTGGATAATATCCAGAAAACACAAAACAGAGGCTGTAGCAATATCTGGGATTGAGTTAGCCAAAACAGAACCGGATATTTCTGGTTTCATCCAGTCATATCCCGACAAACTGGTGTGGAATTCGTATGAAATGGACCGAGAAAATCACAGTGCAAATGGTTTTGGAGAAAAGCAAAGTGTTTTCGTCAGGCAAGTGCATAAAATGTGATCAATACAAACAGAAATATCATGTTTGTTTGCCGCAGTTCCTCTAGATTTCTCCCTAGAATATACGAATGTGTAGAGCTGGTGTCCCCATTATGAACCAATTAGTGTTTCAACGGTAAAAAATGAAATGTTCCCTGATAAAAACATTCAAAACAATGAAGTACATCGATAATATCCAGAAAACACAAACACAGAGGGTTTCACAATATTTCTGATTGAATTATCCAAAACACAACCGGATATTTCTGGTTTCATCCAGTCATTTCTTGACAAACTGGTGTGGAATTCGTATGCAATGGACCGAGAAAATCACAGTACAAATGGTTTTGGAGAAAAGCAAAGTCTTTTCGTTAGGCAAGTGCATAAAATGTCATCTATACAAACAGAAATATCATGATTGTTTGTCGCAGTTCCTCTAGCTTTCTCACAAGAAAATACAAATGTGTAGAGCTTGTGTCTCCATGTGGAACAAAACAGTGTTCCCAGAAGAAAATTAAATGTTCAATGATAAAAAACATTCAAAACAATAAAGTCCGTGGATAATATCGGGAATGCACAAACACAGGGGCTGTAGCAATATCTGGTATTGAGTTAGCAAAATAAAACCATATTTCCGGTTTCATCCAATCATATCCGGACAAACTGGTGTGGAATTTGTATGTACTGGACCTAGAAAATCACAGTAAAAATGGTTCTGTAGAAAAGCAAAGTGTTTTCGTTAGGCAAGTGCTTAAAATGTCATCTATACAAACAGAAATATCAGGTTTGTTTGCCGCAGTTCCTCTAGCTTTCCCCCCTAGAAAAAGCGAATGTATAGAGGTGGTGACTCCATGTTGAAACAATTAGTGTATCTAAGCTCAAAATTAAATATTACCTGATAAAAGCATTCAAAACAATAAAGTCCATGGATAATATCAGGAATACACAAACACAGAGGGTGTTGCAATATCTGGGATTGAGTTAGCCAAAACACAAGCGGATATTTCTGGTTTCATCCAGTCATATTCTGACAAATGGTGTGGAACTCCAATGCAATGGACCGAGAAAATCACAGTAAACATGGTTCGGAGAAAAGCAAAGTCTTTTCGTTAGGCACCTGCATAAAATGTCATTGATAGAAACAGTAAACCAAGTTTGTCGCAGTTCCTCTAGCTTTCTCCCTTGAAAATACAAATATGTAGCGCTGGTGTCTCCATGTGGAACCAATTAGTGTTTCCAAGCCGAAAATTAAATGTTCCCCGATAAAAAACATTCAAAAAAATAGAGTCCATTGATAATATCCGGAAAAATCAAACACAGAGGCTGTAGCAATATCTGGGATTGAGTTAACCAAAACACAACCGGATATTTCCAGTTTCATCCAGTCATATCCGGAGAAAGTGGTGTGGAATTCATATGAAGTGTACTGAGAATCACAATAAAATGGTTTTGGAAAAAAGCAAAGTCTTTTCGTTAGGCAAGTGCATAAAATGTCATCTATACAAACAGAAATATCATGTTTGTTTGCCACAGTTCCTCTAGGTTTCTCCCTAGAAAATACGAATGTGTAGAGCTGGTGTCTCCATGTGGAACCAATTAATGTTTCCAAGAAAAAAATTAAATATTTCCTGATAAAAAAACATTCAAAACAATAAAGTCCTTGGATAATATCAGGAATGCACAAACACAGAGGCTGTAGCTTATCTGGGACTGAGTTAGCAAAAAAAAAAAAAAACCGGATATTTCTGGTTTCATCAGTCATATCAGGACAAAGTGGTGTGGAATTCGTATGCAATGGACCGAGAAAATCACAGTACAAATGGTTTTGCAGAAAAGCAAAGTCTTTTCGTTAGGCAAGTGAATAAAATTTCATCTTTACAAACAGAAATATCATGTTTGTTTGCTGAAATTCCTATTGTATTCTCCCTAGAAAATACGAATGTGTAGAGCTGGTGTCTCCATGTGGAACCAATTAATGTTTCCAAGAAAAAAATTAAATATTTCCTGATAAAAAAACATTCAAAACAATAAAGTCCTTGGATAATATCAGGAATGCACAAACACAGAGGCTGTAGCTTATCTGGGACTGAGTTAGAAAAAAAAAAAAACGGATATTTCTGGTTTCATCAGTCATATCAGGACAAAGTGGTGTGGAATTCGTATGCAATGGACCGAGAAAATCACAGTACAAATGGTTTTGCAGAAAAGCAAAGTCTTTTCGTTAGGCAAGTGAATAAAATTTCATCTTTACAAACAGAAATATCATGTTTGTTTGCTGAAATTCCTATTGTATTCTCCCTAGAAAATACGAATGTGTGGAGCTGGTGTCTCCTTGTAGAACCCATTACTGTATACAATCTCAAAACAAAATGTTCCCCGATAACAAATATTAAAACAATAAAGTCCGTTGACAATATCCAGTAAACACAAACACAGAGGCTGTAACAATATCTGGGATTGAGTTAGCCAAAATACAACTGAATATTTATGTTTTCATCCCGTCATATCCGGAAAAACTGGGGTGGAATTCATATGCAAAGGACCAAGAAAATCAGCATACAAATGTTTTTGGAGAAAAGCAAAGTCTTTTCGTTAGGCAAGTGCATAAAATGTCATCTATACAAAGAGAAATATCATGTTTGTTTCCCGCAGTTACTCTAGCTTTCTCCCTAGAAAATACAGATGTGTAGAGCTGGTGTCTCCATGTGGAAATAATTCCTGTATCAAAACTCAAAATAAAATGTTCCCCGATTAAAAAAACTTTCAAAACAATAAATTACATTGATAATATCCAGAGAACACAAACACAGAGGCTTTCAAATATTTCGAATTGAGTTAGCCAAAGCACAACCGGATATTTCCGGTCACATCCAATCATATCCGGACAAACAGGTGTGGAATTCGTATGCAATGATCCTAGAAAATCAAAGTAAAAATGGTTTTGGAGAAAAGCAAAGTCTTTTCGTTAGGCAACTGAATAAAATGCCATCTATACAAACAGAAATATCATGATTGTTTGCAGCAGTTCCTCTACCTTTCCCCTAGAAATTACGAATGTGTAGAGCTGGTGTCTCCATGTGGAACCAATTACTGTATCGCAGCTCAAAATAAAATGTTCGCTGAGAAAAAACATTGAAAACAATAAAGTCCATCGATAATATCCAGTATACACAAACTCAGGGGCTTTCACAATATTTCAGATTGAGTTAGCCAAAACACAACCGGATATTTCTGGTTTCATCCAGTCATATCCGGACAGATTCGTGTAGAATTCATATGCAATGGACCGAGGAAATCACAGTACAAATGGTTTTGGAGAAAAGCAACGTCTTTTCGTTTGGCAAGTGCATAAAATGTCATCTATAGAAACAGACATGTCACGTTTGTTTGCCGCAATTACTCTAGCTTTCTCCCTAGAAAATACGAATTTGTGGAGCTGCTATTCCCTTTATGAACCAATTAGTGTTTCAACGGTACGAAATGAAATGTTCCCTGATAAAAACACTGAAAACAATAAACTCCATCGATAATACCCAGAAAACACAAACACAGAGGCTTTCACAATAATTCGGATTGAGTTAGCCAAAACACAACCGGATATTTCTGGTTTCATCAAGTCATATCCGGACAAAGTGGTGTGGAATTCACATGCAATGGCTGAGAAATCACAGTACAAATGATTTTGGAGAAAAGCAAAGTCTTTTCGTGTGGAAAGTGGATAAAATGTCATCTATACAAACAGAAATATCATGTTTGTCTGCCGCAGTTCCTCTAGATTTCTCCCTAGAAAATACGAATGTGAGGAGCTGGTGTCTCCTTGTGGAAACAATTACTGTATCCACGCTCAAAATAAAATGTTCCCTGATAACAAATATTAAAACAATAAAGTCCGTTGATAATATCTAGAAAACATAAATACAGAGGCTGTATCAATATCTGGGATTGAGTTAGCCAAAACATAATCGGATATTTTTGTTTTAATCCAATCATATCGGGACAAACTGGAGTGGAATTCATACGCAATGGACGGAGAAAATCACAGTAAAAATCCTTTGGAGAGAAGCAAAGTCTTTTCGTTAGGCAAGTGCATAAAATGTCATCTATACAAACAGATATATCATGTTTGTTTGCCACAGTTCTTCTAGCTTTCTTCCTAGAAAATACGAATATGAAGAGCTGGTGTCCCCATGATGAACCAATTAGAGTTTCTATGGTACAAAATTAAATGTTCCCTGATAAAAACATTCAAAACAATAAAGTCCATCGATTATATCCAGAAACCACAAATACAGAGGCTTTTACAATATTTCGGATTGAGTTAGACAAAAGACAACTGGATATTTCTGGTTTCATCCAGTCATATCCCGACAAACTGGTGTGGAATTCGTATGCAATGACCGAGAAAATCAGAGTATAAATGGTTTTGGAGAAAAGCAAAGTCTTTTCATTAGGCAAGTGCATTAAATGTCATCTATACAAACAGAAATATCATGTTTGTTTTCCGCAGTTCCTCTAGCTTTCTCGCTAGAAAACTAATGGGTAGAGCTGGTGCCTCCAGTGGAACACATTAGTGTTCCCAGAACAAAATTAAATATTCCCTGATAAAAAACATTCAAAAAATAAAGTCCATGGGTAATATCAGGAATACACAAACACAGAGGTTGTAGCTATATCTGGGATTGAGTTAGCCAAAACAAAACCGGATATTTCCGCTTTCATCCAGTCATATCTGGACAAACTGGTGTGGAATTCGCACAAAAAGGACCGACTAAATCACAGTAAAAATTCTTTGGAGAGAAGCAAAGTCTTTTTGTTAGGCAAGTGCATAAAATGTCATCGATACAAACAGAAATATCATGTTTGTTTGTTGCAGTACCTCTCGCTTTCTCTCTGGAAAATACGAATATGTAGAGCTGGTGTCCCCATGATGAACCAATTAGTGTTTCTAGGGTACAAAATTAAATGTTCCTTGATAAAAACATTCAAAGCATAAAGTCCATCAATAATATCCAGAAAACACAAGCACAGAATCTTTCACAATATTTCGGATTGAGTTAGCCAAAACACAACCGGATATTTCTGTTTTCATCCAGTCATATACTGATAAAGTCTTGTGGAATTCATATGGAATGGAAAGAGGAAATCCCAGTAAAAATGGTTTTGCAGAAAAGCAAAGTCTTTTCGTTAGGCAAGTGCATAAAATGTCATCTATACAAACAGAAATATCATGTTTTTTTGCCGCAGTTCCTCTAGCTTTCTCCCTAGAAAATAAGAATGTGTAGAGCTGGTGTCACCGTGTTGAACCAATTAGTGTTTCCAAGCACTAAATTAAATGTTCCCTGATTAAAAACATTCAAACAATAAAGTCCATGGATAATATCAGGAATACACAAACACAGAGTATGTAGCAATATCTGGGATTGAGTTAGCCAAAACAAAACCGGATATTTCCGGTTTCATCCAGTCATATCCGGACAAAGTGGTGCGGAATTCATATGCAATGGACCGAGAAAATCACATTACAAATGGTTTTAGAGAAAAGCAAAGTCTTTTCGTTAGGCAAGTGCATAAAATGTCATCTTTACCAACAGAAACATCATGTTTGTATGCCACAGTTCCTCGAGCTTTCTCCCTAGAAAATACGAATGTGTGGAGCTGGTGTCCCCATGATGAACCAATTAGTGTTTCAATGGTACATAATGTAATATTCCCTGATAAAAACACTCAAAACAATAGGTCCATCGATAGTATTCAGAAAACACAAACACAGAGGCTTTCATAATATTTTGGATTGAATTATCCAAAACACAACCGGATATTTCTGGTTTCATCCAGTCATATCGGGACAAACTGGTGTGGAATTCGTATGCAATGGATCGAGAAATCACAGTAAAAATCCTTTGGAGAGAAGCAAAGTCTTTTCGTTAGGCAAGTGCATAAAATGTCATCTATACAAACCGATATATCATGTTTGTTTGCCACAGTTCTTCTAGATTTCTCCATAGAAAATATGATTGGTAGAGCTGGTGACTCCATGGGGAACCAATCAGTGATTCCAAGCACAAAATTAAGTGTTCCCTGATAAAAAACATTCAAAAAAATAAAGTCCGTGAATAATATCTGTAGCAATTTCTTGGATTGAGTTAGCCAAAACAAAACCGGATATTTCCAGTTTCATCCAGTCATATCCGGACAAACTGGTGTGAAATTCGTATGCAATGGGCTGAGAAAATCACAGTAAAAATGGTTTTGGAGAAAAGCAAAGTATTTTCTTTAGGCAAGTGCATAAAATGTCATTGATACAAACAGAAATATCATGTTTGTTTGCCGCAGTTCCTCTAGCTTTCTCCCTAGAAAATACGAATGTGTAGAGCTGGTGTCCCAATGATGAACCAATTATTGTTTCAGCGGTACAAAATTAAATGTTCCCTGATAAAAACATTCAAAACAATAAAGTCCATCGATAATATTAAGAAAACACACAGAAGCTGTAGCAATATCTGTGATTGAGTTAGCCAAAACAAAACCGAATATTTCTGGTTACATCCAGTCATATAAGGAAAGAGTCGTTTGGAATTCGAATGCAATGGACCGAGAAAATTACAGTAAATATGGTTTTGGAGAAAAGGAAAGTCTTTTCGTTAGGCAAGTGCATAAAATATCATCTATACAAACATAAATATCATGTTAGCCGCAGTTCCTCTAGCTTTCTCCCTAGAAAATACGAATATGTAGAGCTGGTGTCCCCATGATGAAACAATCAGTATTTCAACAGTACAAAACTAAATGTTCCCTGATAAAAATATTCAAAACAATAAATTCCATCGATAATATCCAGAAAACACAAACACAGAGGCTTTCACAATATTTCGGATTGAGTTAGCCAAAACACCACCGGATATTTCCGGTTTCATCCAGTCATATCCAGACAAACTGGTGTGGAATTCGTATGCAATGGACCAAGAAAATCATAGTAGAAATGGTTTTGTAGAAAAGCAAAGTCTTTTTGTTAGGCAAGTGCATAAAAAGTCATCTGGGAAACAGAAATATCATGTTTGTTTGCTGCAGTTCCTCTAGTTTTCTCCCTAGAAAATACGAATGTGTAGAGCTGGTGTCCACATGATGAACCAATTAGTGTTTCAATGGTACAAAATTAAATGTTCTCTGATAAAAAGCATTCAGAAAAATAAAGTCCATTGATAATATCCAGAAAACACAAACACAGAGGTTGTTGCAATATTTGGGTTTCAGTCAAAAAAAAAAAAACAGATATATCCGGTTTCATCCAGTCATATCCGGACAAAGTGGTGTGGAATTCATGTGCAATGGACCGAGAAAATCACAGTAAAAATGGTTTTGGAGAAAAGCAAAGTCTTTTCGTTAGGCAAGTGCATAAAATGTCATCGATAGAAACAGAAATATCATGTTTGTTTACAGCAGTTCCTTAGTTTTCTCAGTGGAAAATACGAATGTGTAGACCTGGTGTCCCCATGATGAACCAATTACTGTTTCAACGGTACAAAATTAAATGTTCCCTGATAAAAACATTCAAAACAATAAAGTCCATTGATGATATCCAGAAAACACACAGAGGCTGTAGCAATATCTGGGACTGAGTTTGCCAAAACAAAACCGGATATTTCCGGTTCCATCCATTCATATCCGGACATATTGGTGTGGATTTCGTATGAAGTGTACCGAGAAATAACAGAAAAAGTGTTTTGGAGAAAAGCAAATTCTTTTCGTTAGTCAAGTGCATATAATGTCATCTACACAAACAGAAATATCATGTTTTTTGCCGGATTTCCTCTAGCTTTCTCCCTAGAAAATATGAATGTGTTGAGCTGGTGTCCCCATGATGAACCAATTTGTGATTGAATGGTACACAATTAAATGTTCCCTGATAAAAATATTCAAAACAATAAAGTCCATCGATAATATCCAGAAAACACAAACACAAAGGCTTTCACAATATTTCGGATTGAGTTAGCCAAAATATAACCGGATATTTCTGGTTTCATCCAGTCATATCCGGACAAACTGGTGTGGAATTCGTATGCAATAGACCGAGAAAATCACAGTACAAATGGTTTTGGAGAAAAGCAAAGTCTTTTCGTTAGGCAAGTGCATGAAATGTCATCTATACATACAGAAATATCATGTTTGTTTGCCGCAGTTCCTCTAGCTTTCTCCCTACAAAATATGATCATGATCAGCTGGTGTCTCCATGTGGAACCAATTACCGTATCCAAGCTCAAAATAAAATGTTCCCCGATAAGAAACATTCAAAAATAAAGTCTGTTGATAATATCCAGAAAACACAAACATAGAGGCTGTAGCAATATTTGGGATTGAGTTAGCAAAAAAAAAAAAAATCAGATATTTCCGGTTCCATCCAGTCATATCCGGACAAATTTGTGTGGATTTCGTATGCAATGGACCGAGAAAATCACAGTACAAATGGTTTTGGAGAAAAGCAAAGTCTTTTCGTTAGGCAAGTGCATAAAATGTCATCGATACAAACAGAAATATCATGTTTTTTTGCCACAGTTCCTCTTGCTTTCTCCCAAGAAAATAGAATGTGTAGATCTGGTGTCTTCATGTGGAACCAATTGGTGATTCCAAGCGCAAAATTAAATTTTACCTTATAAAAAACATTTAAAACAATGAAGTCCGTGGATAATATCAGGAATATACAAACACAGAGAATGTAGCAATATCTGGGATTGAGTTAGCCAAAACAAAACCGGATAATTCCGGTTTCATCCAGTCTTATCCGATAAACTGGTTTGGAATTCATATGCAATGGACTGAGAAAATCACAGTAAAAATGGTTTTGGAGAAAAGCAAAGTCTTTTCGTTAGGTAAGTGCATAAAATGTCATCGATACAAACAGAAATACCATGTTTGTTTGTCACAGTTCCTCTAGCTTTCTCCCTAGAAAATATGAATGTGTAGAGCTGGTGTCCCCATGATGAACTAATTACTGTTTCAACGGTACAAAATTAAATGTTCCCTGATAAAAACATTCAAAACAATAATGTCCATTGATAATATCCAGAAAATACACAGAGGCTGTAGCAATATCTGTGATTGAGTTAGCCAAAACAAAACCTAATATTTCTGGTTTCATCCAGTCATTTCAGGAAAAGTCATTTGCAATCCAATGCAATGGACCTAGAAAATCATACTAAAAATGGTTTTGGAGAAAAGCAAAGTCTTTTCGTTAGGTAACTGCATAAAATGTCATCTATACAAACAGAAATATCATGTTTGTTTGCCGCAGTTCCTCTAGATTTCTCCCTAGAAAATAGGAATGTGTAGAGGTGGTATCTCCAGGTGGGACCAATAAGTGTTTCCAAGAACAAAAGAAAATGTTCACTAATAAAAAACATTCAAAACCAAAAATCTGTTGATAATAATAGGAAACACAAACACAGAGGCTGTAGCAATATCTGGGACTGAGTTTGCCAAAACAAAACCGGATATTTCTGGTTTCATCCAGTCATATCCAGACAAACTGGTGTGGATTTCGTATCAAGTGTACTGAGAAATAACAGAAAAATGTTTTGGAGAAAAGAAAAGTCTTTTCATTAGGCAATTGCATAAAATGTCATCGATACAAATAGACATATCATGTTTGTTTGCCGCAGTTCCTCTAGCTTTCTCCCTAGAAAATACGAATATGTAGAGGTGGTGTCTCCATGTGGAAACAATTACTGTATCGAAGCTCAAAATAAAATGCTCCCCGATAAAAAACATTCAAAAAAAATAAATCCATTGATGATATCCAGATAACACATACACAGAGGCTGTAGCAATAAATGGGATTGAGTCAGAAAAAAAAAAAATGAGGCGGCAAGATGGCGGAATAGGAATGGAGCACACGATTAGTCCGGAGAAAGAGACAGGTTAATATAAGTGGAGATACTGCAGGGTCAAGGAAGAGTAGGCGATGAAACAGCATAGGAAACTCTTCCGGAACTAGTGATTCACAGTGTACCTGTGTGGAGAGCATGGGAGCCCAAGTTTGGGACACCAGCAGCAGACTCAACGCACAAGCGCTGGAATGCGAGGTGAGCCGAACCACAATAGCCCGAGACACCAGCGGGGAAGCGGAAAGAGGAGGCTAGAGGGAACGAGGCTTGAAACTTTGTGGGGAAAAGTTCACCAGGCTAACTAGAAGAGAGAGAGGAAAAAAATTAAAAAAGTGACCGATACGGACACAAGTTTCTCTCTCTCCGCTCACCTCTCAAAAGCGAGCAAGACAGAGCAGGCGCCATTTTGGACATACGTCATAAGCAGGGTGACCTCAGGTCTGCACTGGCCCTGAGCCTAACAGAAACACCTGACTCTGGGGGGAGGGGTGAAATAACAGGAGATTAGCATCTAACTTGGCAACCCAGTGGGAGACTGCAGGAGATTTGGAGCCCATACTGAGGGCAGCAGAGATTCCCTGTGTGGTCCGTGGGAAAGAGCTTCCGATCTCTGGCTCCTGTGGGTATATCATTTGCCTGCTAACTACCTCCAATTATGTTCAGCTGTGCGGAATTACTTCCCTTTTGAATCAAAAAAGAGAGAGATTTACCACACCTAACCTGGGAGTGTCATCTTTGACACACCCTCAGCCCTGAGGAACCAAACACAGCTCTCAGTCCACGCTCATCTCAAGCCTCTAAGGCACTACTGAAAGCAGACAGTCCACTTAATATAGAGCCATAGTGTAACAAGAAAAAACACCACAGTGAAGAAATCAAATATCTCCAACATGCCAAACAACAAACGCAAAAACCGAGGTAACAAGAACAAGGAAGACACTGTGACACCCCCAAATGAAAAAGACACCCCAATTCAAGATTATGAAGATGAGGAGATTGAAGAAATACAAGAAGCAGATCTCAAAAAATTGATAAGAACATTAAGAAGTTCTCAAAAACAAATTCTTGAACTACAGAAATCCTTAATGGACAAGGTAGAAAATCTCTCTCGTGAAAATGAAATATTAAGGAGGAATCCAAATGAAATGAAACAACTAGTGGAACAAGAAATGGTGATAATGACGAGAAATCATAATGAAATGAAGAATTCAATAGATCAAATGACAAACACATTAGAGAGTCTTAAAAACAGAATGGGCGAAGCAGAAGAGAGAATATCAGACTTAGAAGACAGAGAACAGGAAAGGAAACAATCAAATCAAAGAAAAGAAGAAGAAATCAGAAATCTAAAAAATACTGTCAGGAATCTACAGGATACTCTTAAAAAACCCAACATTCGGGTTCTAGGAGTACCTGAAGGCATGGAGAGAGAGAAAGGATTAGAAGGCATTTTCAGTGAGATACTAGCAGAAAATTTCCCAGGTTTGGAGAAAGACAGAGACAACCTAATACAGGAAGCTCATAGAACCCCTAATAAACATGACCAAAAGAGATCCTCACCACGACACGTCGTAATCAAACTCACCACAGTGAAACATAAAGAAAAGATCCTAAAATGTGCAAGAGAGAAACGCCAGATTACTCTCAGAGGATCTCCAATTAGACTCACAGCTGACTTCTCTTCAGAAACCCTACAAGCTAGGAGAGAATGGCGAGACATAGCCCAGGTGCTAAGAGAGAAAAACTGCCAGCCCAGAATATTATATCCTGCAAAGCTCTCATTTATAAATGAAGGTGAAATAAAGACCTTTCACAGCAAACAGACATTGAAAGAATTTGTCGCCACTCGCCCAGCCCTGCAAAAGATGCTTAAAGATGTGTTACATACAGAAACACAGAAACATGGTCACCAATATGAAAGAAGGTAAAGGTAGGAAACCTCACACCAAAAGATCACAGGAATCTCAAACCATATATTAGAAAGTATCTTTGGCTAATGGCAGGGCAAAGTTACTCCTTCCCAATAGTCACATTAAATGTTAATGGCTTGAACTGTCCAGTTAAAAGACACCGATTGGCTGATTGGGTTAAGGAACAAAACCCAACCTTTTGCTGCTTACAAGAAACCCATCTATCCAACAATGATCCATACAGGCTGAAAGTGAAAGGCTGGAAAAAGATATACCACGCCAACAGAAATGAAAAGAGAGCGGGCGTAGCCATCTTAATATCGGACAACATAAACTTTACCACAAAAACTGTTAGGAGAGACAAAGAGGGGCACTATATAATGATTAAGGGATCCATTCAACAGGAAGATATAACGATTATCAATGTATATGCACCTAATTACAGGGCACCAGCTTATTTAAAAGACTTGTTAAGGGACTTAAAGGGAGACTTAGACCCCAACACAATAGAACTGGGGGATTTCAATACTCCACTCTCAGAGATAGACAGATCAACAGGACAGAAGATCAACAAGGAGACAGTAGATTTAAATGACACTATAGCCCAAATGGATCAAACAGATATCTACAGAACATTTCATCCTACATCTAAGGACTTTACATTCTTCTCAGCAGTACATGGAACCCTCTCTAGGATTGACCACATACTAGGCCATAAAGCAAGTCTCAGCAAATTCAAAAGAATTAGAATCATACCATGCAGCTTCTCAGACCACAAAGGAATGAAATTGGAAATTGGCAACTCAGGAATCCCTAGAGCACATGCAAACACATGGAGATTGAACAACATGCTCCTGAATGAACAATGGGTCATAGAAGAAATTAAAAGAGAAATCAAAAATTTTCTGGAAGTAAATGAGGATAACAGCACAACATACCAAAACCTATGGGATACAACAAAAGCAGTGTTAAGAGGAAAGTTTATATCAATAGGTGCCTACATCAAGAAATTGGAAAGGCACCAAATAGATGAGCTTTCAAGTCATCTCAAGGATCTAGAAAATCTGCAGCAAAGCAAACCCAAACTCAGTAGGAGAAGAGAAATAATTAAAATCAGAGAAGAAATCAACAGGATTGAATCCAAAAAAACATTACAAAAAATCAGCCAAACGAGGAGCTGTTTTTTTGAAAAAATAAACAAAATTGACACCCCATTGGCCCAACTAACTAAAAAAAGAAGAGAAAAGACCAAAATCAATAGGATCAGAGATGAAATGGGAAACATAACAACAGACACCACAGAAATAAAAAGAATCATCAGAAATTACTACAAGGACTTGTATGCCAGCAAACAGGGAAATCTATCAGAAATGGACAGATTCTTGGACACATACAACCTCCCTAAATTGAGCCAGGAAGACATAGAAACCTAAACAGACCAATAACTGACACAGAAATTGAAGCAGTAATAAAGGCCCTCCCAACAAAGAAAAGCCCAGGGCCAGATGGATTCACTGCTGAGTTCTACCAGACATTTAGAGAAGAACTAACTCCAATTCTTCTCAAACTATTCAGAACAACCAAAAAAGAGGGAATCCTCCCAAATTCTTTCTATGAAGCCACCATCACCTTAATTCCTAAGCCAGAAAGAGACGCAATATTGAAAGAGAATTACAGACCAATATCCCTGATGAACATAGATGCAAAAATACTCAATAAAATTCTGGCCAATAGTATGCAACAACACATCAGAAAGATCATCCACCCAGACCAAGTGGGATTCATCCCCGGTATGCAGGGATTGTTCAACATTCACAAAACAATCAACAGAATACACTACATTAACAGACTGCAGAAGAAAAACCATATGATTCTCTCAATAGACGCAGAGAAAGCATTTGATAAAATACAACACCCTTTCATGATGAAAACTCTAAGCAAACTGGGTATGGAAGGAACATTCCTTAATACAATCAAAGCAATATATGAAAAACCCACGGCCAACATCCTATTGAATGGGGAAAAGTTGGAAGCATTTCCACTGAAATCTGGTACGAGACAGGGATGCCCTCTCTCACCACTGCTATTCAATATAGTTCTGGAAGTTTTGGCCAGAGCTATTAGGCAAGAAAAAGAAATTAAAGGGATACAAATCGGGAAGGACGAACTCAAACTATCCCTCTTTGCAGATGATATGATTCTGTATTTAGGGGACCCAAAAAACTCTACTAAGAGACTGCTGGAACTCATCGAAGAGTTTGGCAAAGTAGCAGGATATAAAATCAATCCACAAAAATCAACAGCCTTTGTATACACAGGCAATGCCACGGCTGAGGAAGAACTTCTAAAATCAATCCCATTCACAATAGCTACAAAAACAATCAAATACCTTGGAATAAACTTAACCAAAGACGTTAATGATCTCTACGATGAAAACTACAAAACATTACAGAAAGAAATAGAAGAGGATACCAAAACATGGAGAAATCTTCCATGCTCATGGATTGGAAGAATCAATATCATCAAAATGTCTATTCTCCCAAAAGCAATTTATACATTCAATGCAATACCCATCAAGATCCCGAAGACCTTCTTCTCAGATCTGGAAAAAATGATGCTGAAATTCATATGGAGACACAGAAGACCTCGAATAGCCAAAGCAATCCTGTACAACAAAAACAAAGCCGGAGGCATCACAATACCTGATTTTAGGACATACTACAGGGCAGTTGTTATCAAAACAGCATGGTACTGCTACAGAAACAGATGGATAGACCAATGGAACAGAATAGAAACACCAGAAATCAATCCAAACATCTACAGCCAACTTATATTTGACCAAAGATCCAAATCTAATCCCTGGAATAAGGACAGTCTATTCAATAAATGGTACTGGGAAAATTGGATTTCCACGTGCAGAAGCTTGAAGCAAGACCCATACCTATCACCTTACACAAAAATTCACTCAACATGGATTAAAGACTTAAATCTACGACCCAAAACCATCAAATTATTAGAGAGCATTGGAGAAACCCTGCAAGATATAGGCACAGGCAAAGACTTCCTGGAAAATACTCCAACAGCACAGGCAGTCAAAACCAAAATTAACATTTGGGACTGCATCAAATTGAGAAGTTTCTGTACTTCAAAAGAAACAGTCAGGAAAGTGAAGAGGCAACCAACAGAATGGGAAAAAATATTCGCAAACTATACTACAGATAAAGGATTGATAACCAGAATCTACAAAGAAATCAAGAAAATCCACAACAACAAAACAAACAACCCACTTAAGAGATGGGCCAAGGACCTCAATAGACATTTTTCGAAAGAGGAAATCCAAATGGCCAACAGACACATGAAAAAATGTTCAAGATCACTAGCAATCAGAGAAATGCAAATCAAAACCACAATGAGGTTCCATCTCACCCCGGTTAGAATGGCTCACATTCAGAAATCTACCAACAACAGATGCTGGAGAGGATGTGGGGAAAAAGGGACACTAACTCACTGTTGGTGGGAATGCAAACTGGTTAAGCCACTATGGAAGTCTGTCTGGAGATTCCTCAGAAACCTGAACATAACCCTACCATACAACCCAGCCATCCCACTCCTTGAAATTTACCCAAAGGAAATTAATTTGGCAAATAAAAAAGCCATCTGCACATTAATGTTTATTGCAGCTCAATTCACAATAGCTAAGACCTGGAACCAACCCAAATGCCCATCAACAGTAGACTGGATAAAGAAATTATGGGACATTTACTCCATAGAATACTATACAGCAGTAAGAAACAACGAAACCCAGTCATTTGCAACAAGATGGAGCAATCTGGAAAACATCATGCTGAGTGAATTAAGCCAGTCCCAAAGAGAAAAATATCATTTGTTTTCCCTGATCGGTGACAACTGAGCACCAAAGGGGAAACCTGTTGAAGTGAAATGGACACTATAAGCAACAATGAACTGATCAGCTCCTGTCCTGACTTTAGATGTACAATGTAATATTTTATCCTTTTTAGTATTTGTTGTTGTGGTGGTGGTTCTAGTACTAATGGTTGAACTCTGTAATTAACACACAATTATTCTTAGGTGTTTAAATTTTAACTGAAAAGTGATCCCTGTTAAATCTAAGAGTGGAAAAAGAGAGGGAGGAGATGAAGAGCTATGGGTTAATTAACTATGTGCTTATTTTCAAAGACTTCAATAATCACCTTGTAACAATGATCAGATTTGGTCTATGTTATGTCATGATTTTAAGGAATCTTATTTCAACCAGATATTTTGGATTTTGATATTGGTCTATTATGCTATGTTATATGTGTGTACATATTGTATGTCCACATGGGGAAATTTTATTAAGAGTTTTATTTTAAATGGCTTTTAGATAAGATTGTCCATAAATTTAAGCTGCTAAAATCAATCAAAGATACATTTTAATTGGTGTGACCTGAATCTGTGTATCATATGTTTTATACTTGTTGGTAGAAAGAAACTAAAAACATTTTAGATGGTTGTGCTTACGTTTACTGGTTAAACAAACTACATCATGTTAGATATTTAAGACGTGTTTTCAAACACATGATTCTTAAAATTTATAGAAGGCATTGGACCTTCCGGTAAATGTTTTATTAAGTTTTTATCTAAGGGTTTAAACGGTTTGCTAAGTATTCATGTAATATTGCTATTGTCAGCAAGTGATCTAGGACTTGCTCCCTCATTTCTCTATTCTAAGCCCAACTTGTTCTTTCCCTTCTCTATTCTCTTCAAGGTAGGGAACTAATTCTATTATGAAGGAATCTGTAGGATGCACAATTTAATGTTTAGACATTATAAAAGAGATGGCTAACATTTTTCAGTAATAGCATAGCCAAAATAAGAACTTAACTAATAATCTCATAGCTAGATTCACTTCGCCATCAGCGAAGTATACAGTAAGTAGAAAAAAAAAACCTCCCTTTCAGACCAAAGGGAAAGAAAGTTTTAAAGCGAGAATATAATTTTCCTCATGGGCATTGTCTACCTTAGAAAAACTACTGCAGAACATGCCTGTGACTATAGACTTGTAGTTCAGTCCGCAGAAGATTAGAGATGGGTCACGGGCACTCCCTTGACTTGCATCCTCTGGTCTGCTTTAACACAAACCAGGAGGAATAGAAAGCTAGGCATCAGAAGCAATGGGTGGCAGGCCTATTAATGGCTGATCTGTACAGTGATCTGCCCTCAAGGAGACCCAACAGGCCAGTCCACTGCAGTGGCTTTCAATGTGGTAAGCCTGGGCTTCAGCAGAAGTCAGCTTGTGAAGAGCCCTGGGAGCTCTGCCAAGAGTTGGATCACTGGAAATGGACCTGCCCTGGAGTCGAAGGATGCCCAGGTCAGAGCCACAGATCTTATTGTCTCCAAGCTGAAAAGCCCTTCACTCAGCCCAACTTCCAAAGTGACCACTGCAGTTGAGGGGACAGCCAAGTAGGGTCAGCAACATTGCAGGCAGAACTGTAAATTTCTTGTTAGAGATGCCCCCTGCCTTGACCTGGCCAGCGCTCCTCCCAGGTCATCCAAGTCATGAAAGTCAACAGAGTGCCTTCACCTAGGAGGTTCACCCCTCCCTTAGGATATACCCCATGTGAAGAGATAGATAGGTCTGGGCCTTTGAATTTACAAGGCCTAAAGCCCACAAGATTCTTATCAAGCCCCTTCTATCAGGTTCTATTTGCCTCTCAATCAGAAAAATTACGTGTAGCTTAGACAGCACCTTTCTTAGCTCCTCTAATAATGACTCTGTCCTTTGTTCTAGGCCCTGTCTAGTGCACTTGGGCCTCATTTCTTTTTAATTATAACCCCTAATCTACCACCAATGGCTCTACTCCCAACCTGTGTGTACTGATGGTCCTCTTCCCCACTTAATGCTGTATAATTGTTCTAACCTGGTAAATTACACTCTTAGGATCATTGGTTACTATCCTCACTCTGTCTTTCATGATCTTGTCTAAATATGATCAGAGTCGGTAAACTTGGAAGGCTTCCATAGCCTTGGCAACTCATGAGGACAGCCTAGGATGGTTACTGGCGCCATAAACTAGAGTGTCAATATGTTGGGTCAACAAAAGGAGCCACTGTGCACTTGCTCCTGATGTGGGATCTCTGTCCTTAATGTGCTGTACATTGTGATTTAATGCTATAACTAGTACTCAAACAGTATGTTTCGCTTTGTGTTTCTATGTGGGTGCAAACTGTTGAAATCTTTATACTAAATTGATCTTCTGTATATAAAGAGAATTGCAAATGAATCTTGATGCAAATGGAAGGGGAGAGGGAGTGGGAGAGGGGAGGGTTGCGGGTGGAAGGGAAGTTATGGGAGGGGGAAGCCATAGTAATCCATAAGGTGTACACTGGAATTTTTTATTCATTATATAAAAGTTAAAAAATATGAAATATCCGGTTTTGTTTTGGCTACTCAACTCAAAATATTGTGAAAGCCTCTCTATTTGTGTTTTCTGAATATTGTTGATGGACTTTATTGTTTGGAATGTTTTTATCAGGGAACATTTAATTTTGTTCCGTTGAAACACTAATTGGTTCATCATGGGGACACCAGCTCTACACATTCGTATTTTCCAGGGAGAAAGCTAGAGGAACTGTGGCAAACAAACATGATATTTCTTTTGGCATCAATAACATTTTATGCACTTGCCTAACGAAAAGACTTTGCTTTTCTGCAAAACCATTTTTACTCTGATTTTCTCAGTTATTGCATACGAATTCCAAACCACTTTGTCCGGAAATCACTGGATGAAACCAGAAATATCCCATTGTGTTTTGGCTAACTCAATCCAAAATATTGTGAAAACCACTGTGTTTGTGTTTTCTGGATATTATCGATAGAATTTATTGTTTTGAATATTTTTATCAGAGAACATTTAATTTTTTACCATTGAAACACTAATTAGTTCATCATGAGCACACCAGCTCTACACATTCGTATTTTCTAGGGAGAAAGGTAGAGGAACTGCGTCAGACAAACATGATATTTCTGTTTGTATCGATGACATTTTATGCACTTCCCTAAGGAGAATACTTTGCTTTTCTCCAAAACCATTTGTACTGTGATTTTCTCGATCCATTGCATACGAATTCCACACCACTTTGTCTGAATATGACGGGATGAAACCGGAAATATCCGGTTTTGTTTTGGCTAACTCAATTCCAGATATTGCTACGGCCACTGTGTTTTGGTTTTTCGGATATTATCAACGGACTTTATTGTTTTCAATGTTTTTTATCGGGAAACATTAAATTTTCAACTTAAATACACTAATTGGTTCCACATGGAGTCACCACCTCTACATATTTGTATTTTCTAGGGAGAAAGCTAGAGGAACTGCTGAAAAAAAACATGATATTTCTGTTTGTATAGATGACATTTTTTGCACTTGCCTAATGAAAAGACTTTGCTTTTCTCCAAAAGCATTTTTATTGTGATTTTCTCGGTCCATTGCATACGAAGTCCACAACAGATTGTCCGGATATGACTGGATGAAACCAGAAATATCCGGTTGTGTTTTGGCTAATTCAACCTGAAATATTGTGAAAGCCTCTGTGTTTGTGTTTTCTGGATATTATCGATGGACTTTATTGTTTTGAATGTTTTTATCAGAGAACATTTAATTTTGTTCTTGGAAACACTAATTGGTCCCTCATTGAGACACCAGTTCTACACATTCGTATTTTTTAGGGAGAAAGCTAGAGGAACGGCGACAAACATGATATTTCTGTTTTTATAGATGACATCTTCAGGAACTGCGGCAAACAAACATGATATTTCTGTTTGTATAGATGACATTTTATGCACTTGCCTAACGAAAAGATTTTGGTTTTCTCCAAAAACAATTGTACTGTGATTTTCTCGGTCCATTGCATACGAATTCCACACCACTTTGTCCGGATATGACTGGATGAAGCCGGAAATATCTGGTTTTATTTTGGCTAACTCATTCCCAGATATTGCTACAGCCTCTGTGTTTGTGTTTTCCTGATATTATGCACGGACTTTATTTTTTGAATTATTTTTTTATCGGGAAACATTTAATATTGTTCTTGGAAACAATAATTGGTCCCTCATGGAGACACCAGTTCTACACATTCGTATTTTCAAGGGAGAAAGCTAGAGGAACCGCGACAAACAAACATAATATTTCTGTTTCTATAGATGACATCTGGAGGAACTGTGGCAAACAAACACGATATTTCTGTTTGTATCAATGACATTTTATGCACTTTCCTAACGAAAAGACTTTGCTTTTCTCCAAAACCATTTATACTGTGATTTTCTCGGTCCATTGCATACGAATGCCACATCACGTTGTCTGGATATCACTGGATGAAACCGGAAACATCCGGTTGTGTTTTGGCTAACTCAATCCGAAATATTGTGAAAGCCTCTGTGTTTGTGTATTCTGGATATTATCGATGGACTTTATTGTTTTGAATGTTTTTTATTAGGGAACATTTAATTTTGTGTTGTTAAACACTAATTGTTTCCACATGGAGAAACCAGCTCTACACTTTCGTATTTTCTGGGTAGAAAGCTAGAGGAATTGTGGCAAACAAACATGATATTTCTGTTTGTATAGATGACATTTTATGCACTTGCCTAATGAAAAGACTTTGCTTTTCTCCAAAACCAATTTACTGTGAATTTCTCGGTCCATTGCATACGAATTCCACAACACGTTGTCTGGATATCACTGGATGTAACCAGAAATATCCGGTTGTGTTTTGGCTAACTCAATCCGAAATACTGTGAAACCCTCTGTGTTTGTGTTTTCTGGATATTATCGATGGACTTTATTGTTTTGAATGTTTTTTATCAGGGAATTTTTAATTTTGTACCGTTGAAACACTAATTAGTTCATCATGGGAACACCAACTCCACACATTCATATTTTCTAGGGAGAAAGCCAAAGGAACTGTGGCAAAAAAAAACATGATATTTCTGTTTGTATCGATGACATTTTATGCACTTGCCTAACGAAAAAACTTTGGTTTTCTCCAAAACCATTTTTTCTGTGATTTTCTCGGTCCATTGCATACGAATTCCACACCAGTTTGTTCGGATATGACTGGATGAAACCGGAAAAATCCGGTTGTGTTTTGGCTAACTCAGTCCGAAATATTGTGAAAGCGTCTGTGTTTGTGTATTCCTGATATTACCCACAAACTTTATTGTTTTGAATGTTTTTTATCAGGGAACATTATATTTTGTGCTGTGAAACACTAACTGGTTCCACATGGAGACACCAGCTCTACACATTCGTATTTTCTAGGGAGAAAGCTAGAGGAACTGTGGCAAACAAACATGATATTTCTTTGGGCATCGATAACATTTCATGCACTTGCCTAACGAAAAGACCTTGCTTTTCTGCAAAACCATTTTTACTCTGATTTTCTCGGTTATTGCATACGAATTCCAAACCACTTTGTCCAGAAATCACTGGATAAAACCAGATATATCCGATTGTGTTTTGGCTAACTGATTCCGAAAATTTGCTACAGCCTCTTCTTTTGTGTTTTCTGGATTTTATCGATAGAATTTATTGTTTTGAATGTTTTTATCAGGGAACATTTAATTTTTTACCATTGAAACACTAATTAGTTCATCATGAGAACACCAGCTCTACACATTCGTTTTTCTAGGGAGAAAGCTAGCGGAACTGCGGCAAACAAACATGATATTTCTGTTTGTATAGATGACATTTTATGCGCTTGCCTAACGAAAAGACTTTGCTTTTCTCCAAAACCATTTGTACTGTGATTTTCTCAGTCCATTGCATAAAAATTCCAAACAACCTTGTCCGGATATGACTGGATGAAACCAGAAATATCCGGTTGGGTTTTGGCTAACTCAATCCGAAATATTGTGAAAGCCTCTGTGTTGGTGTTTTCTGGATATTATCGATGGACTTTATTGTTTTGAATGTTTTTATCAGGGAACATTTATTTTGTTTTTTTTGTTTTGTTTTGTTTTGTTTTAACTTTTATTTAATGAATATAAATTTCCAGTGTACTGCTTGTGGTTTACAATGGCTTTCCCCTCCCATAACTTCCCTCCCACCCACAACCTTCCCCTCTCCCACTCCCTCTCCCCTTCCATTCACATCAAGATTCATTTTCAATTCTCTTTATATACAGAAGATCATTTTAGTATAAAGATTTCAACAGTTTGCACCCACATAGAAACACAAAGTGAAACATACTGTTTTAGTACTAGTTATAGCATTAAATCACAATGTACAGCACATTAAGGACAGAGATCCCATGTGAGGAGCAAGTGCACAGTGGCTCCTTTTGTTGACCCAACAAATTGACACTCTAGTTTATGGCACCAGTAACCATCCTAGGCTGTCGTCATGAGGTGCCAAGGCTATGGAAGCCTTCCAAGTTTACCGACTCTGATCATATTTAGACAAGATCATAAAAAATAGAGTGAGGATAGTAACCAATGATCCTAAGAGTGGCATTTACCAGGTTTCAACAATTATACAGCATTAAGTGGGGAAGAGGACCATCAGTACACACAGGTTGGGAGTAGAGCCATTGGTGGTAGAGTAGAGGTTAGCATTACAAAGGAATGAGGCCCAAGTGCAATAGACAGGGCCTAGAATAAAGGACAGAATCATTATTAGAGGAGCTAAGAAAGGTGCTGTCTAAGCTACAAGTAATTTTTCTGATTGAGAGGCAAATAGAACCTGATAGAAGGGGCTTGATAATAATCTGGTGGGCTTTAGGCCTTGTAAGTTAAGAGGCCCATACCTATCTATCTCTTCACATGGGGTATATCCTAAGGGAGGTGTGAACCTCCTAGGGGAAGGCACTCTGTTGACTTTCATTACTTGGCTGGCCTGGGAGGAGCGCTGGCCAGGTCAAGGCATGGGGCATCTCTAACAAGAAATTTACAGTTCTGCCTGCAATGTTGCTGACCCTACTTGACCATCCCCTCAGCTGCAGTGGTCACTTTGGAAGTTGGGCTGAGTGAAGGGCTTTTCAGCTTAGAGCCAATAAGATCTGTGGCTCTGACCTGGGCATCCTTCGACTCCAGGGCAGGTCCATTTCCAGTGATCCAACTCTTGGCAGAGCTGCCAGGGCTCTTCACAAGCTGACTTCTGCTGAAGCCCAGGCTTACCACATTGAAAGCCACTGGAGTGGACTGGCCTGTTGGGTCTCCTTGAGGGCAGATCACTGTACAGATCAGCCATTAATAGGCCTGCCACCCATTGCTTCTGATGCCGAGCTTTCTTTTCCTCCTGGTTTGTGTTAAAGCAGACCAGAAGATGCAAGTCAAGGGAGTGCCCGTTTCCCATCTCTAATCTTCGGTGGCCTGAACTACAAGTCTATAGTCACAGGCATGTTCTGCAATAGTTTTCTCTAAGGTAGACAATGCCCATGAGGAAAATTATATTCTCACTTTAAAACTTTCTTTCCCTTTGGTCTGAAAGGGAGGTTTTTTCTACTTACTGTATACTTTGCTGATGGCAAAGTGAATCTACACCAGTTTATCGGATATGACTTGATGAAACCGGAAATATCCGGATTTGTTTTGGCTAACTGAATCCCAGATATTGCTACAGCCTCTGTGTTTGTGTATTCCTAATATTATAAATGGACTTCATGGTTTTGTTAGTTTTTTTATCAGGGAACATGTAATTTGTGCTTGGAAACACTAATTGTTTCCACATGGAGACAACAGCTCTACATATTTGTATTTTCTAAGGAGAAAGATAGAGGAACTGCGGCAAACAAACATGATATTTCTGTTTGTATAGATGACATTTTATGCACTTGCCTATTGAAATGATTGCTTTTCTCCAAAACCATTTGCACTGTGTTTTTCTCGGTCCATTGCATACGAATTCCACTCCAGTTTGTCCGGATATGACTGGATGAAAACAGATATATCTGGTTTTGTTTTGGCTAACTCAATCCAAAATATTGGTACAGCCTCTGTGTTTGTATTTTCTGGATATTATCGATGGACTTTATTGTTCTGAATGTTTTTATCAGGGAACATTTATTTTTGCATGGAAACAGTAATTGGTTCAACATGGGGACACCAGCTCTACACATTCGTATTTTCTAGGGAGAAAGCTAAGGGAACTGTGGCAAACAAACATGATATTTCTGTTTGTATCGATGACATTTTATGCACTTGCCTAATGAAAAAAGTTTGCTTTGCTCAAAAACCATTTTTATTGTGATTTTCTCGGTCCATTGCATACGAATTCCACACCAGTTTTTCTGGATATTACTGGATGAAACCGGAAATATCGATTTTGTTTTCGCTAACTCTATCCCAGATATTGCTACAGCCCCTTTGTTTGTGTTTTCTCAATATTATCGATGGACTTTATTGTTTTGAATGTTTTTTATCAGGGAACATTTAATTTTGAGCTTAGATACACTAACTGGTTCCACATGGAGACACCAGCTCTACACATTCGTATTTTCTAGGGAGAAAGCTAGAGGAACTGTGCAAACAAACATGATGTTTCTGTTTGTATCGATGACATTTTATGCACTTGCCTAACGAAAGACTTTGCTTTTCTCCAAAACCAATTTTACTGTGTTTTTCTCGGTCCATTGCATCGGTATTCCAAACGACTTTTTCCGGATATGACTGGATGAAACCGGAAATATCCAGTTCTCTTTTGGCAAACTCAATCGAAAATATTGTAAGTCTCTGTGTTTGTGTTTTTTGGGTATTATCGATGGAATTTATTGTTTTGAATGTTTTTATCAGGGAACATTTAATTTTGTACCGAAGAAACACTAATTGCTTCATCATGGAGACTCCAGTTCTGCTCATTCGTATTTTCTAGGGAGAAAGCTAGAGGAACTGCGGCAAACAAACATGATATTTCTATTTGTTTAGATGACATTTTATGCACTTGCCTAACGAAAAGACTTTGCTTTTCACCAAAACCATTTTTACTGTGATTTTCTCGGTCCATTGTATGCGAATTCCACACCACTTTGTCTGGATATGACTGGATGAAACAGGAAATATCTGCTTGTGTTTTGGCTAACTCAATCCCAGATATTGCTACAGCCTCTGTGTTTGTTTTTTCTGGATATTATCAACGGACTTTATTTTTTGATGCTTTTTTATCGGGGAACAATTAATATTGGGCTTGGATACAGCAATTGGTTCCACATGGAGACACCAACTCTACATGTTCGTATTTTCTAGGTACAAAGCTAGAGGAACTGTGGCAAACAAACACGATATTTCTTTTTGTATCAATCACATTTTATGCAGTTGCCTAACAAAAAGACTTTCTTTTCTCCAAAATGATCTGTACTGTGATTTTTGTGGTCTATTGCATATGCATTCCACACCACTTTGTCCCGATATGACTGGATGGAACGGAAATATCCGGTTGTGTTTTGCCTAACTCAATCCCAGATATTGCTACACCCTCTCTGTTTGTGTTTGCTAGATATTATTAACGGACTTTCTTGTTTTGAATCTTTTTATCAGGGAACATTTAATTTTGTACCAAAGAAACACTAATTGTTCATCATGGAAACACCAGCTCTACACATTCGTATTTTCTAGGGAGAAAGCTAGAGGAACTGTGGCAAACAAACATGATATTTCTGTTTGTATCAATGACATTTTATGCACTTGCCTAACGGAAAGACTTTGCTTTTCTCCAAAACCATTTTTAGTGTGATTTTCTCGGTCCATTGCATACAAATTCCACACCAGTTTCTCCGGATATGACTGGATGAAACCGGAAATATAGGTTTTGTTTTGGCTAACTCTATCCAAGATATTGCTACAGCTTCTGTGTTTGTGTTTTCCGGATATTATCCATGGAGTTTATTGTTTTGAATTTTTTTTATCAGGGAACATTAAATTTTGTTCCTGGAAACACCAATTGGTTCCACATGGAGAGACCAGCTCTACACATTTGTATTTTCTACGGAGAAAGCTAGTGGAAATGCGGCAAACAAACATGATATTTCTGTTTGTATAGATGACATTTTATGCACTTGTCTAACGAATAGATTTGCTTTTCTCCAAAACCATTTGTACTCTGATTTTCTTGGTCCATTGCATACGAACTCCACACCACTTTTTCCAGATATGACTGGATGAAACTGGAAATATATGGTTTTGTTTTGGCTAACTCAATCCCAGATATTGCTACAGCCTCTGTGTTTGTGTTTTCTGGATATTATCGGTGGACTTATTGCTTGTATGTTTTTATCAGGGAACATTTAGTTTTTTACCATAGAAACACTAATTGGTTCATCATGGGGACACCAGGTCTACACATTCGTATTTTCTAGAGAAATGCTAGAGGAATTGCGACAAAGGAACATGACATTTCTGTTTGTATCGATGACATTTTATGCACTTGCCTAACGAAAAGACTTTGCTTTTCTCCAAAACCATTTTTACTCTGATTTTCTCGGTCCATTGCATACGAATTCCACACCAGTTTCTCTGGACATTCCTGGATGTATCCAGAAATATCTGGTTTTGTTTTGGCTAACTCAATCCCAGATATTGCGACAGCCTCTGTGTTTGTGTTTTCCGGATATTTTCAACGGACTTTATTGTTTTGAATGTGTTTTATCGGGGAACATTGAATTTTGAGCTTAGATACACTAATTGGTTCATCATGGGAACATCAGCTCTACACATTCGTATTTCCTAGGGGAAACGTAGAGGAACTGCAGCAAACAAACATGATATTTCTGTTTGTATCGATGACATTTATACACTTGCCTAATGAAAACTTTTTGCTCTTCTCCAAAACCATTTTTACTGTGATTTTCTCGTTCCATTGCATACGAATTCCACTCCACTTTCACTGGATATGCCTGGATAAAACCAGAAATATCTGGTTTTGCTTTGGCTAACTCAATCCCAGATATTGCTACAGCCTCTGTTTTTGTGCATTCCTGATATTATCAACGGACTTTATTGTTTTGAATGTTTTTTTTCAAGGAACATGTAATTTTGTTCTTGGAAACATTAATTGGTTCCACATGGAGACACCAGCTCTACACATTCGTATTTTCTAGGGAGAATGCTAGAGTTTCTGTGACAAACAACATGATATTTCTGTTTGTATCGATGACATTTTATGCACTTGCCTAATGAAAAGATTTGCTTTTCTCCAAAACCATTTGTACTGTGAATTTCTCGGTCCATTGCATAGGAATTCCACACCAGGTTGTTCTGATATGACTGGATGAAACCAGAAATATCCGACTGTATTTTGGCTAACTCAATCCCAGATATTGTGACAGCCACTGTGTTTGTGTTTTTTGGATATATTCAACGGACTTTATTGCTTTGAATGTTTTTTATCAGGGAATATTGAATTTTGAGCTTAGATACACTAATTGGTTCATCATGGAAACACCAGCCTCACACATTCGTATTTTCTAGGGAGAAAGCTAGAGGGACTGTGTCAAAAAACATGATATTTCTGTTTGTATAGATCACATTTTATGCACTTGCCTAATGAAAAGATTTTGCTTTTCTCCAAAACCATTTTTACTGTGATTTTCTCGGTCCATTTCATATGAATTCCACTCCACTTTCTCTGGACATGCCTGGATGACACCAGAAATATCTGGTGTATTTTGGCTAACTCAATCCCAGATATTGCGACAGCCTCTGTGTTTGTGTTTTCTGGATATTATCGATGGATATATTGCTTGAACGTTTTTATCAGGGAACATTTAATCTTTTACCATAGAAACACTAATTGGTTCATCATGGGGATACCAGCTCTAGACATTCATATTTTCTAGAGAAAAAGCTAGAGGAACTGCAACAAACGAACATGACATTTCTGTTTGTATCGATGACATTTTATGCACTTGCCTAACGAAAAGACTTTGCTTTTCTCCAAAACCATTTTTACTGTGATTTTCTCAGTCCATTGCATACGAATTCCACACCAGTTTCTCTGGACATTCCTGGATGAATCCAGATATATCTGGTTTTGTTTTGGCTAACTCAATCCCAGATATTGCTACAGCCTCTGTGTTTGCGTTTTCCGGATATTTTCAACGGAATTTATTATTTTGAATGTGTTTTATCGGGGAACATTGAATTTTGAGTTTAGATACACTAATTGGTTCATCATGGGAACATCAGCTCTACACATTCGTATTTTCTAGGGAGAAAGCTAGAGGAACTGTGGCAAACAAACATGATATTTCTGTTTGTATCGATGACATTATATGCACTTGCCTAAAGAAAAGACTTTGCTTTTTTCCAAACGTATTTACTGTGATTTTCGTGGTCCATTGAATACGAATTCCACACCACTTTGTTCGGATATGACTGGATGAAACGAGAAACATCCGGTTTTATTGCGGCAAGATGGCGGAATAGGCAGGGAGCACACTATTTGTCTGGAGGTGAGACGGTTTAATATATGTGGAGATACTGCAGGGTCAAGGAAGAGTAGGGGATGAAACAGCAGAGGAAACATTTCCGGAACTAGTGATTCACAGTGTACCTGCGTGCAGAGCGTGGGAGACACCAGCGGCAGACTCAACACACCAGCACTGTAATGCGAGGTGAGCCAAAACTCAATAGCCTGAGACACCAGCGGGCAATTGGAAAGAGGTGGCTAGAGGGAACGAGGCTTGAAACTCCATGGGGAAAAATTCACCAGGCTAACGAGAAGAGAGATAGGAAAAAAATAATAAAAGTGACCGATACGGACCCAAGTTTCTCTCTCTCCGCTCACCTCTCAAATGCGAGCAAGACAGAGCATTGCCATTTTGGACATATGTCATAAGCAGGGCGACCACAGGTCTGCACCAGCCCTGAGTCTAGCAGAAAAACCTGACTCTGGGGGGAGGGGTGAAATAACAGGAGATTAGCATCTAACTTGGCAACCCAGTGGGAGACTGCAGGAGAATTGGAGCCCATACTGAGGGCAGCAGAGATTCCCTGTGTGGTCCTTGGGAAAGAGCTTCCAATCTCTGGCTCCTGGGGGTATATCATTGCCTGCTAACTACCTCCAATTACGTTCAGCTGTGCAAAATTACTTCCCTTTTGAATCAAAGAAAGAAAGAAAGAGATTTACCACACCTAACCTGGCAGTGTCATCTTTGACACACCCTCAACCCTGAGGAACCAAACACAGCTCTCAGTCCACACTCATCTCAAGCCTCTAAGGCTCCACTGAAAGCAGACAGTCCACTTAATATAGAGCCATAGTGTAACAAGAAAAAACACCACAGTGAAGAAACCAAATATCTCCAACATGCAAAACAACAAATGCAAAAACCGAGGTAACAAGAACAAGGAAGACACTATGATGCCCCCAAATGAAAAAGACACCCCAATTCAAGATTACGAAGATGTAGAGATCGAAGAAATGCAAGAAACAGATCTCAAAAAATTGATAAGAACATTAAGAAGTTCTCAAAAACAAATTCTTGAACTACAGAAATCCTTAATGGACAAGATAGAAAATCTCTCTCATGAAAATGAAATATTAAGGAGGAATCCAAATGAAATGAAACAACTAGTGGAACAAGAAATTGTGATAGTGATGAGAAATCATAATGAAATGAATAATTCAATACATCAAATGACAAACACATTAGAGAGCCTTAAGAGCAGAATGGGTGAAGCAGAAGAGAGAATATCAGACTTAGAAGACAGAGAACAGGAAGGGAAACAGGCAAACCAAAGAAAAGAAGAAGAAATCAGAAATCTAAAACATATTCTCCGGAATCTACAGGATACTATTAAAAAACCCAACATTCGGGTTCTAGGAGTTCCTGAAGGCATGGAGAGGGAGGAAGGATTAGAAAGCATTGTCAGTGAGATACTAGCAGAAAATTTCCCAGGTTTGGAGAAGGACAGAGGCATCTTAGTACAGGAAGCTTATAGAACCCCTAATAAACATGACCAAAAGAGATCCTCACCACGACATGTTGTAATCAAACTCACCACAGTGAAACATAAAGAAAAGATCCTAAAATGTGCAAGAGAGAAACGTCAGATTACTCTTAGAGGATCTCCAATTAGACTCACAGCAGACTTCTCATCAGAAACCCTACAAGCTAGAAGGGAATGGTGAGACATAGCCCAGGTACTAAGAGAGAAAAACTGCCAGCCCAGAATACTATATCCTGCAAAGCTCTCATTTGTGAATGAAGGTGAAATTAAGACTTTCATAGCAAACAGAAACTGAAAGGATTTATTGCCACTCATCCTGCCCTGCAAAAGATGCTTAAAGATGTGTTAGACACAGAAACACAGAAACATGGTCACCAATATTTCAACCAGATATTTTGCATTTTGAGCCTTCTTGGCATTCTTGACAGGCATTCAAAAAATCAAATTTCAAACAATCTGGTCTCTAAAATTTCCAGTATATCCTGGACTTTGGTTTTTCCAGTTTGGGCCCAACTGAAAAAATCGAAAGACCTATGTCTCTCATCTTATAGAGATACCAACTAATCAGTCTATTTGGATTATATTAGAAGGACTGTCAAGATGTGATGTGGTACCAGACTTTAAGTTTCTATAATGGAAAATGCTATAATAAAAATGTTTGAGAATTAAAAAGTCTAATGATCTTGTGTTACTAGACATGATAGTTATCTTAATGAGAAAGCCCCAGAGGCCTAAAGGGTTAAATACTTGTAAAATCCTACAGGTGCTTTCAAAAATACTGTGAAGTAAGCAAGTGCCTCTTGTTGGTTGATGAGTTTATAATTTTAAACATGGCGAATTAAAGTCTTTTGTCATCCACAGTTATATATGATTTGCTGCTCATAAAACTAACGCATTGTTGGTTCTGTGTTCAGCTGTCCTCCTATAGGTTCCTATGGACTTTTTCCAGCCCCTTTTATTGTATTCAGTACTTTGGGATGGCTCTGTATACAGATGAAGCCAATAATGTATTAACAGTAACAAACTGAGAGAAAGTATGGTTAACTGAGGTTACTAAAAAGAAAAAGCAATTCAAATCAATTGGCAGTCTACAAAAAGAGTTAAAGGTTTTAAAAGCTATTATTAAAATTGCTATGTTGGCCTATTATGCTATATTATATGTGTGTACATATTGTATGTCCACATGGGGAAATTTCATTAAGAGTTTTATTTTAAATGGCTTATAGATAAGATTGTCCATAAATTTAAGCTGCTAAAATCAATCAAAGATATATTTTAATTTGTGGGACCTGAATCTGTGTATCATATGTTTTAGACTTGTTGGTAGAAAAAAACTAAAAAATTTTAGATGGTTGTGCTTAAGTTTATTGGCTAAACAAACTACACCATGTTAGATATTTAAGAGGTGTTTTCCAATACATGATTCTTAAATTTTCTAGAAGGCATTGGACCCTCTGGTAAATGTTTTCTTACGTTGTTATCTAATGGTTGAAACGGTTTGCTAAGTATTCATGTGATATTGCTATTGTCAGCAAGCGATCTAGGACTTGCTCCCTCATGTCTCTATTCTAAGCCCAACTTGTTCTTTCATTTCTCTATTCTCTTCAAGGTAGGAAACTAATTCTATTATGAAGGAATCTGTACGATGCACAATTTAATCTTTAGACCTTATAAAAGAGATGGCTAACATTTTTCTGTAATAGCATAGCCAAAATAAGAACTCAAATAATAATCTCATAACTAGATTCACTTTGCCATCAGCAAAGTATACAGGAAGTAGAAAAAACCTCCCTTTCAGACCAAAGGGAAAGAAAGTTTTAAAGTGAGAATATAATTTTCCTCATGGGCATTGTCTACCTTAGAAAAACTACTACAGAACATGCCTGTGACTATAGACTTGTAGTTCAGGCCACCGAAGTTTAGAGATGGGAAACGGGCACTCCCTTGACTTGCATCCTCTGGTCTGCTTTAACACAAACCAGGATTAAAAGAGAGCTTGGCATCAGAAGCAATGGGTGGCAGGCCTATTAATGGCTGATCTGTACAGTGATCTGCCCTCAAGGAGACCCAACAGGCCAGTCCATTGCAGTGGCTTTCAATGTGGTAAGCCTGGGCTTCAGCAGAAGTCAGCTTGTGAAGAGCCCTGGCAGCTCTGCCAAGAGTTGGATCACTGGAAATGGACCTGCCCTGGAGTCGAAGGATGCCCAGGTCAGAGCCACAGATCTTATTGGCTCTAAGCTGAAAAGCCCTTCACTCAGCCCAACTTCCAAAGTGACCACTGCAGCTGAGGGGATGGTCAAGTAGGTCAGCAACATTGCAGGCAGAACTGTAAATTTCTTGTTAGAGATGTCCCCTGACTTTACCTGGCCAGCGCTCCTCCCAGGCCAACCAAGTCATGAAAGTCAACAGAGTGCCTTCCCCTAGGAGGTTCACACCTCCCTTAGGATATACCCCATGTGAAGAGATAGATAGGTCTGGGCCTCTGAATTTACAAGGCCTAAAGCCCACCAGATTATTATCAAGCCCCTTCTATCAGGTTCTATTTACCTCTCAATCAGAAAAATTACTTGTAGCTTAGACAGCACCTTTCTTAGCTCCTCTAATAATGACTCTGTCCTTTGTTCTAGGCCCTGTCTAGTGCACTTGGGCCTCATTTCTTTGTAATCAGAACCTCTACTCTACCCCCAATGGCTCTACTCCCAATCTGTGTGTACTGATGGTCCTCTTCCCCACTTAATGCTGCATAATTGTTCAAACCTGGTAAATGTCACTCTTAGGAACATTGGTTACTATCCTCACTCTGTCTTTTATGACCTTGTCTAAATATGATCAGAGTCGGCAAACTTGGAAGGCTTCCATAGCCTTGGCAACTCATGACGACAGCCTAGGATGGTTACTGGCGCCATAAACTAGAGTGTCAATATGTTGGGTCAACAAAAGGAGCCACTGTGCACTTGCTCCTGATGTGGGATCTCTGTCCTTAATGTGCTGTACATTGTGATTTAATGTTATAACTAGTACTCAAACAGTATGTTTCACTTTGTGTTTCTATGTGGGTGCAAACTGTTGAAATATTATACTAAATTGATCTTCTGTATATAAAGAGAATTGAAAATGAATTTTCATGTGTATGGAAGGGGAGAGGGAGTGGGAGAGGGGAGGGTTGCAGGTGGGAAGGAAGTTATAGGAGGGGGAAGCCATAGTTATCCATAAGTTGTACACTGGAAATTTATATTTATTAAATAAAAGTTAAAAAAAAAGATATATCCGGTTTTGTTTTGGCTACTCAATCCGAAATATTGTGAAAGCCTCTGTATTTGTGTTTTCTGAATACTATTGATGGATTTTATTGTTTTGAATGTTTTTTATCTGGGAACATTTAATTTTGTTCCGTAGAAACACTAATTGGTTCATCATGGGGACACCAGCTCTACACATTCGTATTTTCTAGGAATAAAGCTAGAGGAACTGCGGCAAACAAACATGATATTTCTGTTTGTATCGATGACATTTTATGCACTTGCCTAACAAAAAGACTTTGCTTTTCTCCGAAACATTTTTCTGTTATTTCTCAGTAAACTTGATACGAAATCCACACCAGTTTTTCCGGATATGACTGGATGAAACCAGAAATATCCGGGTTTTTTTTTTGGCAAACTCAGTCCCAGATATTGCTACAGCCTCTGTGTTTGTGTTTTCCTATTATAATCCACGGATTTTTTGTTTTGAATGTTTTTTATTAGTGAATATTTTCTTTTGTTCTTGGAAACACTAATTGGTCCCACCTGGAGATACCAGCTCTACACATTCGTATTTTCTAGGGAGAAAGCTTGAGGAACTGTGACAAACAAACATGATATTTCTGTTTGTTTAGATGACATTTTATGCACTTGCCTAATGAAAGGACTTTGCCTTTCTCCAAAACCATTTTTACTGTGATTTTCTCGGTCCATTGCATACGAATTCCAAACCAGTTTATCGGATATGACTGGATGAAACCGGAAATATCCGGTTGTGTTTTTGCTAACTCAATCCCAGATATTGCTACATTCTCTGTGTTTGTATATTCCTGATATTATCCACGGACTTCATGGTTTTGAATGTTTTTTATAAGGTAAAATTTAATTTTGAGCTTGCATACACTAATTGGTTCCACATGGAGACACCAGCTCTACACATTCATATTTTCTAGGGAGAAAGCAAGAGGAACTGTGGCAAAAAAACATGATATTTCTGTTGGTATCAATGATATTTTTGCACTAGCCTAACGAAAGACTTTGCTTTTCTCCAAAACCATTGTACTCTGATTTTCTCAGCCCAATGCATACAAATTCCAAACCACTTTGTCTGGATATGACTGGAGGAAACCAGAAATATCCGGTTTTGTTTTGGCTAACTCAATCCCACATATTGCTACAGCCTCTGTGTTTGTGTATTCGTGATATTATCGATGGACTTTATTGTTTTGAATGTTTTTATTAGGGAACATTTAATTTTGTACCGTTGAAACACTGATTGGTTCATCATGGGGACACCAGCTCTACATATTCATATTTTCTAGGGAGAAAGCTAGAGGAACTGCAGCATACAAACATGATATCTCTGTTTGTATAGATGACATTTTATGCACTTGACTAACGAAAAGACTTTGCTATTCTCCAAAACTATTTTTACTGTCATTTTCTCGGTCCATTGCATACGAACTCCACACCAGTTTGACCGGATATGACTGGATGAAACCGGAAATATCCGGTTTTGTTTTGGCTAACTCAATCCCAGATATTGCTACAGCCTCTGTGTTTGTGTATTCCTGATATTATCCACGGACTATATTGTTTGAATGTTTTTTATCGGGGAACATTTAATTTTGTGCTTGGAATCACTAATTGGTTCCACATGGAGACACCAGCTCTACACATCCGTATTTTCTAGGGAGAAAGCTAGAGGAACTGTGACGAACAAACATGATATTTCTGTTTGTATAGATGTCATTTTATGCACTTGCCTAACGAAAAAACTTTGCTTTTCTCCAAAACCATTTTTACTGTGAATATCTCAGTCAATTGCTTACGAATTCCACACGTATTTACCTGATATGACCGGCTGAAAATGGAAATATCTGGTTTTGTTTGGCTAACTCAATCCCAGATATTGCTAAAACCTCTGTGTTTGTGTATTCCTGATATTATCAACGGACTTTATTGTTTTGAATGTTTTTTTTTTTTTTTATCAGGGAACATTTAATTTTGTGCTTGGAAACACTAATAGTTTCCACATGGAGACACCAGCTCTACATATTTGTATTTTGTAGGGATAAAGCTAGAGGAACTGCGGCAAACAAACATGAAATTTCTGTTTGTATAGATGACATTTTGTGCACTTGCCTAACGAAAAGACTTTGCTTTTCTCCAAAACCATTTTTACTGTGATTATTCTCGGTCCATTGCATACGAATTCCACACCACATTGTCCGGATATGACGGGATGAAACCAGAAATATCCGGTTTTCTTTTGGCTAACTCAATCGCAGATATTGCTACACCCTCTGTGTTTGTGTATTCGTGATATTATCCACAGACTTTACTGTGTTGAAAGTTTTTTTTCAGGGAACATTTAATTTTGTGCTTGCCATCACTAATTGGTTCCACATACAGACTCCAGCTCTACACATTCCTATTTTCTAGGGATAAAGCTAAAGGAACTGCGGCAAACAAACATGATATTTCTGTTTGTGTAGATGACATTTTATGCACTTGCCTAACGAAAAGACTTTGCTTTTCTCCAAAACCATTTGTACTGTGATTTTCTCGGTCCATTGCATACGAATTCCACACCAGTTTGTCCGGATATGACTGGATGAAACCAGAAATATCCGGTTATATTTTGGCTAACTCAATCCGAAATATTGTGAAAGCCTTTGTGTTTGTGTTTTCTGGATATTATCGATGGACTTTATTGTTTTGAATATTTTTATCAGGGAACATTTAGTTGTGTACCATTCATTCACTAATTGGTTCATCATGGGGACACCAGCTCAACACATTCGTATTTTCTAGGGAGAAAGTTAGAGGAACTGCGGCAAACAAACATGATATTTCTGTTTGTGTAGATGACATTATATGCACTTGACCTACGAAAAGACTTTGCTTTTCTCCAAATCAATTTTTCTGTTATTTCTCGGTACACTTCATACAAAATCCACAACAATATGTCCGGATATGACTGGATGGAACCGGTAATATCCGGTTTTTTTGGCAAACTCAGTCCTAGATATTGCTACAGCCTCTGTGTGTTTTCCGGATATCATCAATGGACTTTATTGTTTTGAATGTTTTTAGCAGGGAACATTTAATTTTGTACCATTGAAACAGTAATTGGTTCATCATGGGGACACCTGCTCTACACATTCGTATTTTCCACTGAGAAAATACAGGAACTGCGGCAAACAAACATGATATTTCTGTTTGCATAGATGACATTTTATGCACTTCCCTAAAGAAAAGTCTTTGCTTTTCTCCAAAACCATTTTTACCGTGATTTTTTTGTACACTGCATACGAATTCCACACCACTTTTTCCGGATATGACTGGATGAAATCAGAAATATCCGGTATCTACAGATGGGACCAATTAGTGTTTCCAAGATCAAAAGAAAATGTTCACTGATAAAAAACATTCAAAACAAAAAATCCGTGGATAATAATAGGAAAACACAAACACAGAGGCTGTAGCAATATCTGGGACTGAATTTGCCAGCACAAAACCGGATATTTCTGGTTTCATCCAGTCATATCCGGACAAACTGGTATGGATTTCGTATCAAGTGTACCGAGAAATAACAGAAAAATGTTTTGGAGAGAAGCAAAGTCTTTTTATTAGGAAAGTGCATAAAATGTCATCGATACAAACAGAAATATCATGTTTGTTTGCCGCAGTTCCTCGAGCTTTCTCCCTAGAAAATACGAATGTGTAGAGCTGGTGTCCACATGATGAACCAATTAGTGTTTCTACGGAACAAAATTAAATGTTCCCAGATAAAAAACATTCAAAACAATAAAGTCCATCAATAGTATTCAGAAAACACAAATACACAGGCTTTCACAATATTTCGAGTTGAGTAGCCAAAACAAAAGCGGATATTTCTTTTTTTTTTAACTTTTATTTAATGAATATAAATTTCCAGTGTACACCTTATGCATTACTATGGCTTCCCCCTCCTATAACTTCCATCCCACCTGCAACCCTCCCCTCTCCCACTCCCTCTCCCCTTCCATTCACATGAAGATTCATTTTCAATTCTCTTTATATACAGAAGATCAATTTAGTATAAAGATTTCAACAGTTTGCACCCACATAGAAACACAAAGTGAAACATACTGTTTGAGTACTAGTTATAGCATTAAATCACAATGTACAGCACATTAATGACAGAGATCCCACATGAGGAGCAAGGGCACAGTGGCTCCTGTTGTTGACCCAACAAATTGACACTCTAGTTTATGGCGCCAGTAACCATCCTAGGCTGTCGTCATGAGTTGCCAAGGCTATGGAAACATTCCAAGTTTGCCGACTCCTATCATATTTAGACAAGATCATAAAATACAGAGTGAGGATAGTAACCAATGATCCTGAGTGTAATTTACCAGGTTTGAACAATTATACAGCATTAAGTGGGGAAGAGGACCATCAGTAAACACAGTTTGGGAGTAGAGCCATTGGTGGTAGAGTAGAGGTTATGATTACAAAGGAATGAGGCCCAAGTGCAGTAGACAGGGCCTAGAACAAAGGACAGAGTCATTATTAGAGGAGCTAAGAAAGGTGCTGTCTAAGCTACACGTAATTTTTCTGATTGAGAGGCAAATAGAACCTGATAGAAGGGGCTTGATAAGAATCTTGTGGGCTTTAGGCCTTGTAAATTCAAAGGCCCAGACCTATCTATCTCTTCACATGGGGTATATCCTAAGGGAGGGGTGAACCTCCTAGGTGAAGGCACTCTGTTGACTTTCATGACTTGGATGACCTGGGAGGAGCGCTGGCCAGGTCAAGGCAGGGGGCATCTCTAACAAGAAATTTACAGTTCTGCCTGCAATGTTGCTGACCCTACTTGACCATCCCCTCAGCTGCAGTGGTCACTTTGGAAGTTGGGCTGAGTTAAGGGCTTTTCAGCTTAGAGCCATTAAGATCTGTGGCTCTGACCTGGGCATCCTTCGACTCCAGGGCAGGTCCATTTCCAGTGATCCAACTCTTGGCAGAGCTGCCAGGGCTCTTCACAAGCTGACTTCTGCTGAAGCCCAGGCTTACCACATTGAAAGCCACTGCAGTGGACTGGCCTGTTGGGTCTCCTTGAGGGCAGATCACTGTACAGATCAGCCATTAATAGGCCTGCTACCCATTGCTTCTGATGCCGAGCTTTCTATTCCTCCTGGTTTGTGTTATAGCAGACAAGAGGATGCAAGACAAGGAAGTGCCCGTGTCCCATCTCTAATCTTTGGTGGCCTGAACTACAAGTCTATAGTCACAGGCATGTTCTGCAGTAGTTTTTCTAAGGTAGACAATGCCCATGAGGAAAATTATATTCTCACTTTAAAACTTTCTTTCCCTTTGGTCTGAAAGGGAGGTTTTTTCTACTTACTGTATACTTCACTGATGGCGAAGTGAATCTAGCTATGAGATTATTATTTAAGCTATTATTTTGGCTATGCTATTACAGAAAAATGTTAGCCATCTCTTTTATAAGGTCTAAACATTAAATTGTGCATCCTACAGATTCTTTCATAATAGAATTAGTTTCCTACCTTGAAGAGAATAGAGAAATGAAAGAACAAGTTGGGCTTAGAATAGAGAAATGAGGGAGCAAGTCCTAGATCACTTGCTGACAATAGCAATATTACATGAATACTTAGCAAACAGGTTCAACCATTAGATAACAACTTAAGAAAACATTTACCAGAAGGTCCAATGCCTTCTATAAATTTTAAGAATCATGTATTTGAAAACACCTCTTAAATGTCTAACATGATGTAGTTTGTTTAGCCAATAAACTTAAGCACAACCATATAAAATGTTTTTAGTTTCTTTCTACCAACAAGTATAAAACATATGATACACAGATTCAGGTCACACCAATTAAAATGTATCTTTGATTGATTTTAGCAGCTTAAATTTATGGACAATCTTATATGTAAGCCATTTAAAATAAAACTCAATAAAATTTCCCCATGTGGACATACAATATGTACACACATATAACATAGCATAATAGACCAATATAGCAATTTTAATAATAGCTTTTAAAATCTTTAACTCTTTTTGTAGATTGCCAATGGATTTGAATTGCTTTTTCTTTTTAGTAACCTCAGTTAACCATACTTTCTCTCAGTTGGTACTGTTAATACATTATTGGCTTCATCTGTTTACAGAGCATTTCCAAGGTATTGAATGCAATAGAAGTGGCTGGAAAAAGTCCATAGGAACCTATAGGAGGACAGCTAAACACAGAACCAACAACGCTTTAGTTTTATGAGCAGCAGATCATATATAACTGTGGATGACAAAAGACTTTAAGTCGCCATGTTTAAAATTATAAACTCATCAACCAACAAGAGGCACTTGCTTACTTCACAGTATTTTTGAAAGCACCTGTAGGATTTTACAAGTATTTAACCCCTTAAGCCTCTGGGGCTTTCTCATTAAGATAACTATCATGTCTAGTAACACAAGATCATTAGACGTTTTAATTCTCAAACATTTCTATCAATAGCATTTTCCATTATAGAAACTGAAAGTCTGGTACCACATCACATCCTGACAGTCCTTCTAATATAATCCAAATAGACTGATTAGTTGGTATCTCTATAAGATGAGAGACATAGGTCCTTCGATTTTTTCAGTTGGGCCCAAACTGGAAAAACCAAAGTCCAGGATTTACTGGAAATTTTAGAGACTAGATTGTTTGAAACTTTGATTTTTTGAATGCCTGTCAAGAATGCCAAGAAGGCTCAAAATCCAAAATATCTGGTTGAAATAAGATTTCTTAAAATCATGACATAATATAGACCAAATTTGATCATTGTTACAAGGTGACTATTCAAATCTTTGAAAATAAGTACATATTTAAATAACCCATAGCTCTTAATAAAAATTCAGCTGTTTTTGAACAATTGGAATTGAACAGACATCAAGAGCACATAATAGATTACTTTAACACATTGCTTTAACCGAGCATCAGAGTTTAATTCTATGTCAAAGAGAAATTGAGCTTCCTGTGATCTTTTGCTGTGAGGTTTCCTTCCTTTACCTTCTTTCATATTGGTGACCGTGTTTCTGTGTTTCTGTGTCTAACACATCGTTAAGCATCTTTTGCAGGGCAGGATGAGTGGCAACAAATTCTTTCAGTTTCTGTTTGCTATGAAAAGTCTTAATTTCACCTTCATTCACAAATGAGAGCTTTGCAGGATATAGTATTCTGGGCTGGCAGTTTTTCTCTCTTAGTACCTGGGCTATGTCTCGCCATTCCCTTCTAGCTTGTAGGGATTCTGATGAGAAGAGAAGTCTGCTGTGAGTCTAATTGGAGATCCTCTAAGAGTAATCTGACGTTTCTGTCTTGCACATTTTAGGATCTTTTCTTTATGTTTCACTGTGGTGAGTTTGATTACAACATGTCGTGGTGAGGATCTCTTTTGGTCATGTTTATTAGGGGTTCTATAAGCTTCCTGTACTAAGATGCCTCTGTCCTTCTCCAAACCTGGGAAATTTTCTGCTAGTATCTCACTGAAAATGCCTTCTAATCCTTTCTCCCTCTCCATGCCTTCAGGAACTCCTAGAATCCGAATGTTGGGTTTTTTAATAGTATCCTGTAGATTCCTGACAATATTTTTTAGATTTCTGATTTCTTCTTCTTTTCTTTGGTTTGCCTGTTTCCCTTCCTGTTATCTGTCTTCTACATCTGATATTCTCTCTTCTGCTTCGCCCATTCTGCTCTTAAGGCTCTCTAATGTGTTTGTCATTTGGTGTATTGAATTCTTCATTTCATTATGATTTCTCATCACTATCACAGTTTCTTGTTTCACTAGTTGTTTCATTTCATTTTGATTCCTCCTTAATATTTCATTTTCACGAGAGAGATTTTCTATCTTGTCCATTAAGGATTTCTGTAGTTCAAGAATTTGTTTTTGAGAACTTCTTAATGTTCTTATCATTTTTTTGAGATCTGCTTCTTGCATTTCTTCGATCTCATCATCTTCGTAATCTTGAATTGGGTTGTCTTTTTCATTTGGGGGCGTCATAGTGTCTTCCTTGTTCTTGTTACCTCGGTTTTTGCATTTGTTGTTTTGCATGTTGGAGATATTTGGTTTCTTCACTGTGGCGTTTTTTCTTGTTACACTATGGTTCTATATTAAGTGGACTGTCTGCTTTCGGTGGAGCCTTAGAGGCTTGAGATGAGTGTGGCCTGAGAGCTGTGTTTGGTTCCTCAGGGTTGAGGGTGTGTCAAAGATGACACTCCCAGGTTAGGTGTGGTAAATCTCCCTTTCTTTCTTTCTTTGATTCAAAAGGGAAGTAATTTTGCACAGCTGAACGTAATTGGAGGTAGTTAGCAGGCAAATGATATACCCCCAGGAGCCAGAGATTGGAAGCTCTTTCCCAAGGTCCACACAGGGAATCTCTGCTGCCCTCAGTATGGGCTCCAATTCTCCTGCAGTCTCCCACTGGGTTGCCAAGTTAGATGCTAATCTCCTGTTATTTCACCCCTCCCCCCAGAGTCAGGTTTTTATGCTAGACTCAGGGCTGGTGCAGACCTGAGGTCGCCTGCTTATGACGTATGTCCAAAATGGTGCATGCTCTGTCTTGCTCGCCTTTGAGAGGTGAGCGGAGAGAGAGAAACTTGTGTCCGTATCGGTCACTTTTTTTATTATTTTCCTCTCTCTCTTCTCGTTAGCCTGGTGAATTTTTCCCAACGGAATTTCAAGCCTCGTTCCCTCTAGCCTCCTCTTTCCACTTGCCCGCTGGTGTCTCGGGCTATTGAGGTTTGGCTCACCTCGCATTACAGTGCTGGTGTGTTGAGTCTGCCGCTGGTGTCCCAAACTAGGGCTCCCACGCTCTCCACGCAGTTTCACTGTGAATCAATAGTTCCGGAAATGTTTCCTCTGCTTTTCATCCCCTACTCCTCCTTGACCCTGCAGTATCTCCACTTATATTAAACTGTCTCAGCTCCAGACTATTAGTGTGCTCCCTGCCTATTGCACCATCTTGGCGAAAGAAAACCGGATATTTCTGGTTTCATCCAGTCATATCCGGACAAAGTGGATTGGAATTCCTATGCAATGGACCAAGAAAATCACAGTAACAAACGTTTGGAGAAAAGCAAAGTCTTTTTGTTGGGCAAGTGCATATAATGTCATCGATACAAACAGAAATATCATGTTTGTTTGCCACAGTTCCTCTAGCTTTCTCCCTAGAAAATACGAATGTGTAGAGCTGATGTTCCCATGATGAACCAATTAGTATATCTAAGCTCAAAATTCAATGTTCCCCGATAAAACACATTCAAAACAATAAAGTCCATTGAAAGTATCCGGAAAACACAAACACAGAGGCTGTCGCAATATCTGGGACTGAGTTAGCCAAAACAAAACCAGATACTTCTGGATTCATCCAGGAATGTCCAGAGAAACTGGTGTGGAATTCGTATGCAATCAACTGAGAAAATCAGAGTAAAAATGATTTTGGAGAAAAGCAAAGTCTTTTCATTAGGCAAGTGCATAAAATGTCATCGATACAAACAGTAATGTCATGTTCGTTTGTCGAAGTTCCTCTAGCTTTTTCTCTAGAAAATATAAATGTGTAGAACGGGTTTCCCCATGATGAACCAATTAGTGTTTCTGCGGTAAAAAATTAAATGTTCCCTGATAGAAACATTCAAGCAATAAGTCCATGGATAATATCCAGAAAACACAAACACAGAGGCTGTAGCAATATCTGGGATTGAGTTAGCCAAAACAAAACCAGATATTTCCAGTTTCATCCAGTCATATCCGGACAAACTGGTGTGGAATTCGTATGCAATGGACCGAGAAAATCACAGTACAAATGGTTTTGGAGAAAAGCAAAGTCTTTTCATTTGGCAAGTGCATAAAATGTCATCGATACAAACAGAAATATCATGTTTGTTTGCCGCAGTTCCTCTAGCTTTCTCCCTAGCAAATACGAATGTGTAGAGCTGGTGTCCCCATGATGAACCAATTAGTGATTTCAAGCACAAAATGAAATGTTCCCTGATAAAAACACTCAAAACAATAAACTCCATCGATAATATCCAGGAAGCACAAACACAGAGGCTTTCACAATATTTTGGATTGAGTTAGCCAAAACACGACCGGATATTTCTGGTTTCATCCAGTAATATCCGGACAAGGTGGTGTGGAATTCGTATGCAATGGACTGAGAAAAGCAGAGTACAAATGGTTTTGGAGAAAACCAAAGTCTTTTCGTTAGGCAACTGCATAAAATGTCATCTATGCAAGCAAAAATATCATGTCTGTTTGTCGCAGTTCCTCTAGCTTTCTCCCTAGAAAATACGAATGTGAGGAGCTGGTGTCTCCTTGTGGAAACAATTACTGTATCAAAAATCAAAATAAAATGTTCCCCAATAAAAAACATTCAAAACAATAAAGTCCGTTGATAATATCCATAAAACACAAACACAGAGGCTGTAGCAATATCTGGGATTGAGTTAGCCAAAACAAAATCGATTATTTCCGGTCATCTCCAGTCATATCCGGACAAAGTGGTGTGGAATTCGTATGCAATGGTCCCTGAAAATCACATTAAAAATGGTTTAGGAGAAAAGCAAAGTCTTCTCGTTAGGCAAGTGCATAAAATTTCATCTATACAAACAGAAATATCATGTTTGTTTATCGCAGTTCCTCTAGCTTTCTCCCTAGAAAATACGAATGTGTGGAGCTGGTGTCTCCTTGTGGAACCAATTACTGTATCCAAGCACAAAATAAATTGTTCCGGCCGGCGCCGAGGCTCACTAGGCTAATCCTCCACCTTGCGGTGCCGGCACACCGGGTTCTAATCCCGGTCGGGGCACCGATCCTGTCCCGGTTGCCCCTCTTCCAGGCCACCTCTGTTGTGGCCAGGGAATGTAGTGGAGGATGGCCCAAGTCCTTGGGCCCTGCACCCCATGGGAGACCAGGAGAAGCACCTGGCTCCTGCCATCGGATCAGCGCGGTGCGCAGGCTGCAGAGCGCTGCTGCGGCGACCATTGAAGGGTGAACCAACGGCAAAAGGAAAACCTTTCTCTCTGTCTCTCTCTCTCACTATCCACTCTGCCTGTCAAAAAAAAATTGTTCCCCAATAACAAACATTAAAATAATAAAGTCCATTGATAATATCCAGTAAACACAAACAAAGAGGCTGTAGCAATATCTGGGATTGAGTTAGTCAAAACACAACTGGATATATTTGTTTTCATCCAGTCATATCCAGACAAACTGGTGTGGAATTCATATGCAATGGAACAAGAAAATCACAGTGCACATGGTTTTGGAGAAAAGCAACGTCCTTTCATTAGGCAAGTGCATAAAATGTCATCGATAGAAACAGAAATATCATGTTTGTTTGCCGCAGTTCCGCTAGCTTTCTCCCTAGAAAATACGAATGTATAGAGCGGGTGTCTCCATGTGGAACCAATTAGTGATTTCAAGCACAAAATAAAATGTTCCTTGATAAAAAAATTCAAAACAATAAAATCCGTAGATAATATCAGGAATACACAAACAAAAAGGCTGTAGCAATATCTGGGATTGAGTTAGCCAAAGCAAAACTGGATATTTCGGGTTTCATCCAGTCATATCAGGACAAAGTGGTGTGGAATTCGTATGCAATGGACTGAGAAAATCACAGTAAAAATGGTTTTGGAGAAAAGCAAAGTTTTTGCGTGAGGCAACTGAATAAAATGTCATCTATACAAACAGAAATATCATGTTTGTTTGTCACAGTTCCTCTTGCTTCTACCTAGAAAATACGAATATATAGAGCTGAGGTCTCCAGGTGGAACCAATTACTGTATCCAAGCTCAAAATAAAATGTTCGCCGATAAAAAATATTGAAAACAATAAAGTCCATCGATAATATCCATAAAACACAAACACAGAAGCTTTCACAATATTACAGATTGAGTTAGCCAAAACACAACCTGATATTTCTGGTTTCATCCAGTCATATCCAGACAAACTGGTGTGGAATTCATATGCAATGGACCGAGGAAATCACAGTAAAAATGGTTGTGGAGAAAAGCAAAGTCTTTTCATTAGGCAAGTGCATAAAATGCCATCGATACAAACAGAAATATCATGTTTGTTTTCCACAGTTCCTCTAGTTTTCTCCCTTGAAAATATGAATGTGTAGAGCTGGTGTTCCCATGATGAACCAATTAGTGTTTCAACGGTACAAAATGAAATGTTCCCTGATAAAAACACTCAAAACAATAAGCTCCATCGATAATATCCAGAAAACACAAACACAGAGGCTTTCACAATATTTTGGATTGAGTTAGCGAAAACACAACCGGATATTTCTGGTTTCATCCAGTCATATCTGGACAAACTGGTGTGGCATTCGTATGCAATGGACCGAGAAAATCAGAGTACAAATGGTTTTGGAGAAAAGCAAAGTCATTTCGTTAGGTAAGTGCATAAAATGTCATCTATACAAACAAAAATATAATGTCTGTTTGTCGCAGTTCCTCTAGCTTTCTCCCTAGAAAATACGAATGTGAGGAGCTGGTGTCTCCTTATGGAAAAAAAATTACCGTATCTAAGCTCAAAATAAAATGTTCCCTGATAACAAATATTAAAACAATAAAGTCCATTGATAATATCTAGAAAAGATAAACACAGAGGCTGTAGTAATATCTGGGGTTGAGTTAGCCAAAACAAAACCGGATATTTTGGTTTTCATCCAATAATATCCGGACAAACCGGTGTGGAATTTGTTGGCAATGGACCGAGAAAATCACAGTAAAACTGGTTTTGGAGAAAAGCAAAGTTTTTGCGTGAGGCAACTGAATAAAATGTCATCTATACAAACAGAAATATCATGTTTGTTTGTCGCAGTTCCTCTTGATTCTACTTAGAAAATACGAATATGTAGAGCTGAGGTCTCCAGGTGGAACCAATTACTGTATCCAAGCTCAAAATAAAATGTTCGCCGATAAAAATATTGAAAACAATAAGCTCCATCGATAATATCCAGAAAACACAGACACAGTGGCTTTCACAATATTTAGGATTGAGTTAGCCAAAACACAACCGGATATTTCTGGTTTCATCCAGTCATATCTGGACAAACTGGTGTGATATTCGTATGCAATAGACCAAGAAAATCAGAGTACAAATGGTTTTGGAGAAAAGCAAAGTCATTTCGTTAGGTAAGTGCATAAAATGTCATCTATACAAACAAAAATATCATGTCTGTTTGTCGCAGTTCCTCTAGCTTTCTCCCTAGAAAATATGAATGTGAGGAGCTGGAGTCTCCTTGTGGAAACAATTACTGTATCTAAGCTCAAAATAAAATGTTCCCTGATAACAAATATTAAAACAATAAAGTCCGTTGATAATATCTAGATAACATAAACACAGAGGGTGTAGAAATATCTGGGGTTGAGTTAGCCAAAACAAAACCGGATATTTTGGTTTTCATCCAATAATATCCGGAAAAACCGGTGTGGAATTCATATGCAATGGACCGAGAAAATCACAGTACAAATGGTTTTGGAGAAAAGCAAAGTCTTTTCATTTGGCAAGTGCATAAAATGTCATCGCTACAAACGGAAATATCATGTTTGTTTGCCGCACTTCCTCTAGCTTTCTCCATAGAAAATACGAATGTGTAGAGTTGGTGTTCCGACGATGAACTAATTAGTGCTTCAACGTTACAAAATTAAATGTTCCCTGATAGAAACATTCAAAACAATAAAGTCCATCGATAATATCAGAAAACACACACACAGAGTACTTCACAATATTTAGGATTGATTTATCCAAAACACAACTGGATATTTCTGGTTACATCCAGTCATATCTGGACAAACTGGTGTGAAATTTGTATGCAATGGACCGTGAAAATCACAGTAGAAATGTTTTTGGAGAAAAGATAAGTCTTTTCGATAGGCAAGAGCATAGAATGTCATCTTTACAAACAGATATATCATGTTTGTTTGCCGCAGTTCCTCTTGCTGTCTCCCTAAAAAAATATGAATGTGTGGAGCTGGTGTCTCCTTGTGGAACCAATTACTGTATCCAAATTCAAAATAAAATATTCCCCGATAAGAAACATTAAAACAATAAAGTCCATTGACAATATCCAATAATCACAAACACAAGTGTGTAGCAATATCTGGGATTGAGTAAGCCAAAACACAACTGGATATTTTTGTTTTCATCCAGTGATATCTGGACAAACTGAAGAATTAGGCAGGTTAGGCAGGTTTAAGATGGAGTTGTTTGAGCTAACTGCATATTGTTCTGCTTCTGTACAAATTGGCTGGGCTTGCAATAAGCTTGCAAGAAATGTGACCGCTTTCATAAGATGGCTGAGCTTGCAACATGTGACCATTTTTAGGAACTATAAAGGCTGAAGTTAACAGCAAATGTACCCAAGCTGTATCCTGCTACAACACTACAAGTTACCACACACTACATACCCGGCTTGACGACCCCTGCCCTTGCTTGCTCAAGCTAAAGATAAAAACCGCAAGGCACGTACAGCATGTAACTTCTTCCTGTACCCTGTAACCATTTAAGTTACCCAATGAAATTGTAACACAGTGGAAATATGCTAATGTTGTGGTTTTAAGCCTTAAATACTCTGTGAAACTGATGATCGGGGCCGCTCTCTCTGCACTGCACTAGAGGGTGCTGTTGAGATGGCCCATTTGCAAATGAAATAAACTTCCCTCTTGCTCTTTGCATCGATTGGTGTGGAGCTCGTGTATCTGGGGTGCGGTTGATTTGTGGGACACCTGCTCCGGGGGTCCTACGAAACTGGTGTGGAATTCGTATGCAATGGACCAAGAAAATCACAGTACACATGGTTTTGGAGAAAAGCAAAGTCTTTTTGAGAGGTAAGTGCATAAAATGTCATCTATACAAACAGAAATATCATGTTTGTTTGCCGCAGTTCCTCTAGCTTTCTCCATAGAAAATATGAGTGTAGAGCTGATGTCTCCATGGGGAAGCAATCAGTGATTCAAAGCTCAAAATTAAATGTTCCCTGATAAAAAAAAATTCAAAACAATAAAACCCGTGGATAATATCAGGAATACAAAAACACAAAGGCTGTAGCAATATCTGGGATTCAGTTAGGCAAAACAAAACAAGATATTTCCGGTTCCATCCAGTCATATCCGGACAAACTGGTTTGGAATTCATATGCAATGGACCGAGAAAATCACAGTACAAATGGTATTGGAGAAAAGCAAAGTCTTTTCATTAGGCACATGCATAAAATGTCATCGATACAAACAGAAATATCATGTTTCTGTGTCGCAGTTCCTCTAGCTTTCTCCCTAGAAAATACAAATGTGTAGAGCTGGTGTCTCCATGTGGAAATAATTACTGTAGCCAACCTCAAAATAAACTTTTACCCGATAAAAAACATTGAAAACAATAAAGTCCATCGATAATATCCAGAAAACACAAACACAGAGGCTTTCACAATATTGTGGATTGAGTTAGCCAAAACACAACCGGATATTGCTGGTTTCATCCCGTCATATCAGGACAAACTGGTGTGGAATTCATATGCAATGGACCGAGGAAATCACAGTAAACAAGTTTTTGGAGAAAAGTAAAGTCTTTTCGTTAAGCAAGTGCATAAAATGGCATCTATACAAACAGAAATATCATGTTTGTTTGCCGCAGTTCCTCTAGCTTTCTCCGTAGAAAATACGAATGTGTAGAGCTGTTTTCCCCATGTGGAAACAATTAGTGTTTCAACAGTACAAAATGAAATGTTCCCTGATAAAAACATTCAAAACAGTAAGTCCCTTGATAATATCCAGAAAACAGAAACACAGAGACTGTAGCAATATTTCAGACTGAGTAAGCCAAAACAAAACCGGATATTTCTGGTTTCATCCAGTCATATCCAGAAAGTGGTGTGGAATTTCTATGCAATGGACCGAGGAATCACAGTACAAATTGCTTTGGAGAAAAGCAAAGTCTTTTCGATAGGTAAGTGCATAAAATATCATCTATACAAACAGAAATATCATGTTTGTTTGCCACAGTTCCTCTAGCTTTCTCCATAGAAAATACGATTGTGTAGAGCTGATGTCTCCATGGGGAAGCAATCAGTGATTCCAAGCACAAAATTAAATCTTCCCTGATAAAAAACATTCAAAAGAATAAAGTCTGTGGATAATATCAGGAATACACAAACCCAGTTGCTCTAGCAATATCTGGGATTTTGTTAGCCGAAACAAAACCGGATATTTCCGGTTTCATCCAGTCATATTCAGACAAAGTTGTGTGGAATTCGTATGAAATGGACCGAGAAAATCACAGTACAAATGATTTTGGAGAAAAGCAACATCTTTTCATTAGGCAAGTGCATAAAATGTCATCTATACAAACATAAATATCATGTATGTTTGTCGTAGTTCCTCTAGCTTTCTCCCTTGAAAAAAGGAATGTGTAGAGCTGGTGTCCCCATGATGAACCAATTAGTGTTTCTACAGTCCAAAATTAAATGTTCCCTTATAAAAATTTTCAAAACAATGAAGTCCATCGATAATATCCAGAACAAAAACAGATAAACTTTCACAATATTTCGCATTGAGTTAGCCAAAGAACAACCGGATATTTCTGGTTTCTTCCAGGCATATCCGGACAAAATGGTGTGGAATTCGTATGCAATGGACCGAGAAATTCACACTAAAAATGCTTTTGGAGAAAAGCAAAGTCTTTTCTTTAAGCAAGTGCATAAAATGTCATCGATACAAACAGAAATATCACGTTTGTTGGCCGCAGTTCCTCTAGCTTTCTCCATAGAAAATACGAATATGTTCACCTGATGTCTCCATATGGAACCAATTACTGTAACCAAGCTCAAAATAAAATGTTCCCAGATAAAAGACTTTCAAAAAATATAGTCCATCGATAATATCCAGAAAACACAAACGCAGAAGCTGTAGCAATATCTGTGATTGAGTTAGCCAAAACAAAACCGGATATTTCCGGTTTCATCCAGTCATATCCGGACAAACTGGTGTGGAATTCGTATGCAATGGACCGAGAAAATCACAGTAAAAATGGTTTTGGTGAAAAGCAAAGTATTTTCATTAGGCAAGTGCATGAAATGTCATCTATACAAACAGAAATATCATGTTTGTTTGCCACAGTTCCTCTAGCTTTCTCCCTAGAAAATACGAATGTGTGGAGCTGGTGTCTCTGTGGAACAAATTATTGTATCTAAGCTCATAATAAAATGTTCCCTGATAACAAACATTAAAATAATAAAGTCCGTTGATATTAGCAGTCACCACAAACACAGAGGCTTTAGCAATATCTGGGATTGAGGTAGCCAAAACACAACTGGATATTTTTGTTTTCTTCTAGTCTTATGTGGAAAAACTGGTGTGGAAATCATATGCAATGGACCAAGAAAATCAGAGTACAAACGGTTTTGGAGAAAAGCAACGTCTTTTCATTAGGCAAGTGCATAAAATTTCATCGATACAAACAGAAATATCATGTTTGTTTGCGGCAATTCCTCTAGCTTTCTCCCTAGCAAATACGAATGTGTAGAGCTGGTGTCTCCATGTGTAACCACTGAGTGATTCCAAGCACAAAATTAAATGTTCCCTGATAAAAAAATCAAAACAATAAAATCCGTGGATAGTATCAGGAATACACACACAAAAAAAAATAGGCTGTAGCGATCTCTGGGATTGAGTTTTCCAAAACAAAACCAGATATTTCCGGTTCCATCCAGTCATAACCGGACAAACTGGTGTGGAATTCGTATGCAGTGGACTGAGAAAATCACAGTAAAAATGGTTTTGAAGAAAAGCAAAGTCTTTTCGTTAGGCAAGTGCATAAAATGTCATCTATACAAACAGAAATATCATGTTTTTTTGCCGCAGTTCCTCTAGCTTTCTACCTAGAAAATATGAATATGTAGACCTCAGGTCTCCAGGTGAAACCAATTACTGTATCCAAGCTGAATATAAAATGCTCTCCGATAAAAAACCTTCAAAACAATAAAGTCCGTTGATAATTTAGAGAAAACACAAACACAGGGGCTTTGGCAATATCAGGGATTGAGTTAGCCAAAACAAAACCAGATATTTCCGGTTTCATCCAGTCATATCCGGACAAACTGGTGTGGTACGTATGCAATGGACCGGGAAAATCACAGTAAAAATGGTTTTGGAGAAAAGCAAAGTCTTTTCGTTAGGCAAGTGCATAAAATGTCATCAATACAAACAGAAATATCATGTTTGTTTGCCGCAGTTCCTCTAGCTTTGTCCCTAGAAAATACGAGCATGTTCAGCTGGTGTCTCCATGTGGAACCAATTAGTGCTTCCAAGATCAAAATAAAATGTTCCCTGATAAAAAACATTCAAATCAATAAAGTCCGTGGATAATATCAGGAATACACAAACACAGAGGCAGTAGCAATATCTGGGATTGAGTTAGCCAAAAGACAACCAGATATTTCCAGTTTCATCAAGTCATACCCGGACAAACTGCTGTGGAATTCGTATGCAGAGTACCAAGAAGTCACAGAAAAATGGTTTTGGAGAAAATCAAAGTCTTTTCGTTAGGCAAGTAGATAAAATATCATCGATACAAACAGAAATATCATGTTTGTTTACCGCAGTTCCGCTAGCTTTCTCCCTAGAAAAAAACGAATGTGTAGAGCAGGTGTCCTCATGATGAACCAATTAGTGATTCTATGGTACAAAAATAATATTCCCTGATAAAAATATTCAAAACAATAAAGTCCATCGATGATATCCAGAAAACACAAACACTGAGACTATCACAATATTTCAGATTGAGTTAGCCAAAATTTAACCGGATATTTCTGGTTTCATCCAGTCATATCCGGAGAAAGTGGTGTGGAATTCGTATGCAATGGACAGAGTAAATCACAGTACAGATTTTTTTGGGGAAGAGCAAAGTCTTTTCGTTAGGCAAGTGCATAAAATGTCATCTATACAAACAGAAATATCATGTTTGTTTGCCGCAGTACCTCTAGCTTTCTACCTAGAAAATACGAATATGTGGAGCTGGAGTCTCCTTGTGGAACCAATTACTGTATCCAAGCTCAAAATAAAATGCGCCATGATAACAAACATTAAAACAATAAAGACCGTCGATAATATCCAGCAAACAAAAACACATAGCCTGTATCAATATCTTGGATTGAGTTAGCCCAAGCACAACTGGATATTTTTGTTTTCATCCAGTTATATCCGGACAAACTGGTGTGGAATTCGTATGGAATGGACCGAGAAAATCATAGTAAAAATGGTTTTGGAGAAAAGCAAAATCTGTTAGTTAGGCAAGTGCATAAAATGTCAATATATAAACAGAAATATCATGTTTGCTTGTGCAGTTCCTTTAGCTCTATTCCTAGAAATTAGGAATTTTAGAGCAGTTGTACCCATGATGAACCAATTAGTGTTTCAATGGTACAAAATGAAATGTTCCCTGATAAAAACACTCAAAACACTAAAGTCCATCTATAATATCCAGAGAACACAAACACAGAGGCTATAGCAATATTTCGGATTGAGTTAGCCAAAACACAACCGGATATTTCTGGTCCATCCAGTGATTTGCGGACAAACTGCTGTGGAATTCGTATGCAATGGACCGAGAAATTCACAGTAAAAATGGTTTTGGAGAAAAGCAAAGTCTTCTCATTAGGCAAGTGCATAAAATGTCATCTATACAAACAGAAATATCATGTTTGTTTGCCACAGTTCCTCTAGCTTTCTCCCTCGAAAATACGAATGTGAGGAGCTGGTGTCTCCTTGTGGAAACAATTACTGTATCCAAGCACAAAATAAAATGTTCCCTGATAAAATTATTCAAAACAAAAAAGTCCATCGATAATATGCAGAACACAAACACAGAGATTTCACAATATTTTGGATTGGGTTAGCCAAAACAAAACCGGATATTTCTGGTTTAATCCTGTCATTGCCAGACAAACTGGCATGGAATCCGTATGCAATGGACCGAGAAAATCACAGTAAAAATGGTTTTGGAGAAAAGCAAAGTCCTTTCGTTAGGCAAGTGCATAAAATATCACCTATATAAACAGAAATATCATGTTTGTTTGCTGCAGTTGCTCTAGATTTCTACCTAGAAAATACGATTATGTAGAGCTGGTATTCCCATGATGAACTGATTAGCATTTCAATGGTACAAATCTAAATGTTCCCTGATAAAAACATTGAAAAAAATAAAGTCCATCGATAATATCCAGAAAACACAAACACAGAGGCTTTCACAATATTTCGGATTGAGTTAGCCAAAAGAGAACCAGATATTTTTGTTTTCATCAAATCATGTACGGACAAACTGGTGTGGAATTCGTATGGAATGGACCGAGAAAATCACAGTACAAATAGTTCTGGAGAAAAGCAAAGTCTTTTCATTAGGGAAGTGCATAAAATGTCATCTATACAAACAGAAATATCATGTTTGTTTGCCGCAGTTCCTCTAGCTTTCTCCCTAGAAAATATGAATATGTAGACCTGAGGTCTCCAGGTGGAACGAATTACTGTATCCAAATTCAAAATAAAATGTTCGCCAATAAAAAACATTGAAAACAATAAAGTCCATCGATCATATCCAGAAAACACAAACACAGAGGCTTTCACAATATTTCAGATTGAGTTAGCCAAAAGACACCCGGATATTTCTGATTTCATCCAGTCATATCCGGACAAAGCGGTGTGGAATTCGTATGCAAAGGACAGAGAAAATAACAGTAAAAATTTTTTTGGGGAAGAGAAAAGTCTTTTCATTAGGCAAGTGCATAAAATGTCATCTATACAAACAGAAATATCATGTTTGTTTGCCGCAGTTCCTCTAGCTTTCTACCTAGAAAATACTAATATGTGGAGCTGGAGTCTCCTTGTGGAACCAATTACTGTATCCAAGCTCAAAATAAAATGCTCCATGATAACAAACATTAAAACAATAAAGACCATCGATAATATCCAGAAAACACAAACACATAGCATGTATCAATATCTAGGATTGAGTTAGCCAAAGCACAACGGGATATTTTTGTTTTCATCGAGTTATATCCGGACAAAATGGTGTGGAATTCGTATGCAATAGACCGAGAAAATCACCGTAAAAATGGTTTGGAGAAAAGCAACGTCTTTTCGTTAGGCAACTGCATTCAATGTCATCGCTACAAACAGAAATATCATGTTTTTTTTTTGCCACAGTTCCTCTAGCTTTCTCCCTAGAAAATACGAATATGTTCAGCTGAGGTCTCCAGTTGGAACCAATTAATGTGTCCAGGCACAAAATTAAATGTTCCCCGATAAAAAACATTCAAAACAATAAAAACCGCGGATAATATCCGGAAAATACAAACACAGAGGCTTTCACAATATTTCGGATTGAGTTAGCCAAACAAAACCGGTTATTTCTGGTTTCACCCAGTCATATTTGGTGAACTGGTGTGCAATTTGTATGCAATGGACCGAGAAAATCACAGTAAAAATGGTTTAGGAGAAAAGCAAAGTCTTTTAGTTAGGCAAGTGCATAAAATGTCAATATATAAACAGAAATATCATGTTTGCTTGCCGCAGTTCCTTTAGCTCTATTCCTAGAAATTAGGAATTTTAGAGCAGTTTTACCCATGATGAACCAATTAGTGTTTCAATGGTACAAAATGAAATGTTCCCTGATAAAAACATTCAAAACACTAAAGTCCATCTATAATATCCAGAGAACACAAACACAGAGGCTATAGCAATATTTCGGATTGAGTTAGCCAAAACAAAACCAGATATTTCCGGTTCCATCCAGTCATATGCGGACAAACTGCTGTGGAATTTGTATGCAATGGACCGAGAAAATCACAGTACAAATGGTTTTGCAGAAAAGCAAAGTCTTTTCGTTAGGCAAGTGCATGAAATGTCATCGATACAAACAGAAATATCATGTTTGTTTGCCGCAGTTCCTCTAGCTTTCTCACTAGAAAATACGAATATTTAGAACTGGTGTCTCGATGTGGAACCAATTACTGTATCCAAGCACAAAATTAAATATTCCCTGATAAAAAGCATTCAAAACAATAAAAAGAGTGGATAATATCCGGAAAATACAAAGAAAGAGGCTTTCACAATATTTCAGATTGAGTTAGCCAAACAAAACCGGATATTTCCGGTTTCATCCAGTCATGTCTGGAAAAACTGGTGTGGAATTCGTATGCAATGGACAGAGAAAATCACAGTAAAAATGGTTTTGTAGAAAAGTAAAGTCTTTTTGTTAGGCAAGTGCATAAAATGTCATCTATACAAACAGAAATATCATGTTTGTTTGCCTCAGTTCCTCTAGCTTTCGCCCTAGAAAATATGAATGTGTGGACCTGGTGTCCCCATGATGAACGAATTTGAGTTTCAACTTTACAAAATAAAATGTTCCTCAATAAAAAACATTCAAAACAATAAAGTTCGTTGAGAATATCCAGAAAACACAAACAGAGTGCCTTTCACAATATTTCGAATTGAGTTAGCCTAAACACAACCGGATATTTCTGGTTTCATCCAGTCATATCCGGACAAAGTGGTATGGAATTCGTATGTAATGGACCGTGAAAATCACAGTACAAATGGTTTTGGAGAAATGCAAAGTCTTTCTGTTAGGCAAGTGCATAAAATGTCATCTATACAAACAGAAATATCGTCTTTGTTTCCCGCAGTTCCTATAGCTTTCTCCCTAGAAAATACGAATGTGTAGAGCTTTGTCTCCATGTGGAACTAATTTGCGTTTCCAAGCACAAAATTAAATGTTCCCCGATAAAAAACATTCAAAACAATAAAGTCCATCGATAATATCCAGAAAACACAAACTCAAGAGTCTTTCACAATATTTCGGATTCATTTAGCCAAAAGAAAACCGGATATTTCTGGTTTCATCCAGTCATATCCTGACAAAGTGTTGTGGAATTCGTATGCAATGGACCGAGATAATCACAGTAATAATGCTATTGGAGAAAAGCAAAGTCTTTTCCTTAGGCAAGAGCATAAAATGTCATCGATACAAACAGAAATATCATGTTTGTTTGCCGCAGTTCCTCTAGCTTTCTCCCTAGGAAATACGCATATGTACAGCTGGTGTCTCCATGTGGAACCAATTACTGTAACTAAGCTCAAAATAAAATGTTCCCCAATAAAAAACATTCAAAAAAATAATGTCCGTTAAGAATATCCAGAAAACACAAACACAGAGGCTGTAGCAATGTCTGGGATTGTGTTAGCCAAAAGAAAACCGGATATTTTTTTTTCATCCAGTCACATCCTGAAAAAGTGGTGTGGAATTCGTATGCAATGGACCGAGAAATCACGGTACAAATGGTTTTGGAGAAAAGCAAAGTCTTTTTGTTCGGCAAGTGCCTAAAATGTCATCTATACAAACAGAAATATATGTTTGTTTGCCGCAGTTCCTCTAGCTTTCTCCCTAGAAAATACGAATGTGTAGAGCTGGTATCTGCATGTGGAACCAATTAGTGATTCCTAGCACAAAATTAAATGTTCCCTGATAAAAAACATTCAAAACAATAAAGTTCATATGAAATATCCAGAAAACACAAACACAGAGGCTTTCACAATATTTCAGATTGAGTTAGTCAAAACACAACCGGATATTTCTGGTTTCATCCAGTCATACCCGGACAAACTGCTCTGGAATTCGTATGCCATGGACCGAGAAAATCACAGTACAAATGGTTCTGGAGAAAACCAAAGTCATTTCGTTAGTCAAGTGCATAAACTGTCATCGATACAAACAGAAATATCATGTTTGTTTGCTGCAGTTCCTCTAGCTTTTCCCCTAGAAAATATGAATGTGTAGAGCTGGTGTCTCCATGTAGAACCAATTACTGGATCCAAGCTCAAAATAAAATGTTCCCCGATAAAAAACACTCAACACAATAAAGTCCGTGGATAATATCCAGAAAATACAAACGCAGAGTCTGTAGCAATATCTGGTATTGAGTTAGACAAAACAAAACAAGATATTTCCTGGTCCATCCGGTCATATTCGGACAACTGGTGTGGAATTCGTATGCAATCGACCAAGAAAATCACAGTACAAATGGTTTTGGAGAAAAGCAAAGTCTTTTCATTAGGCAACTGAATAAAATGTCATCGATAAAAACAGAAATATCATGTTTGTTTGCCACAGTTCCTCTAGCTTTCTCCCTAGAAAATACGAATATGTAGAGCTGGTGTCCCCACGATATACCAATTAGTGTTTCTACGGTACAAAATTAATTGTTCCCTGATAAAAGCACTCAAAACAATAAAGTCCTTAGAGAATATCCAGAAAACACAATCACAGAAGCTTTCACAATATTTCGGATTGAGTTAGCAGAAATTCAACCGGAAGTTTCTGGTTTCATCCAGTCATATCCGGACAAACTGGTGTGGAATTCGTATGCAATCAACCGAGAAAATCACAGTAAAAATGGTTTTGGAGAAAAGCAAAGTCTTTTCGTTAGGCAAGTGCATTAAATGTCATCTATACAAACAGAAATATAATGTTTGTTTATCACAGTTCCTCTAGCTTTCTCCCTAGAAAATACGATTGTGTAGAGCTGGTGTCTCCATGTGGAACCAATCAGTGATTCCAAGCACAAAATTAAATGTTCCGTGATAAAAAACATTCTAAACTATAAAGTCCGTGGATAATATCAGGAATACACAAACACAGAGGCTGTAGTAATATCTGGGATTGAGTTAGCAAAAAAAAAAAAAAAAAAAAAAAACGGATAATTCCGGTTTCATCCATTCATATTCAGACAAACTAGTGTGGAATTCTTATGCATTGGACCGAGAAAATCACAGTAAAAATGGTTCAGAGAAAAGCAAAGTCTTTTCGTTGGGCAAGTGCATAAAATGTGATCGATACAAACAGAAATATCATGTTTCTTTGCCGCAGTTCCTCTAGCTTTCTCCCTAGATAATACGAATGTGTGGAGCTGGTGTCCCCATGTGGAACCAATTAGTGTTTCAACGGTACAAAATGAAATGTTTCCTGATAAAAATATTCAAAACAATAAAGTCCATCGACAATATCCTGAAAACACAAGTACAGAGGCTTTAACAATATTTCAGATTGAGTTAACCATAACACGACCGGATATTTCCGGTTTGATCCAGTCATATCCAGACAAACTGCTATGGAATTCCTATGCAATGGAATGAGAAAATCACAGTAAAAATGTTTTTTGGGAAAAGCAAAGTCTTTTCGTTAGGCAAGTGCATAAAATGACATCTATGCAAACAGAAATTTCATGTTTGTTTGTCTCAGTTCCTCTAACTTTCCCCCTAGAAAATACAAATATGTAAAGCTGGTGTCTCCATGTGGAACCAATTAGTGTATCTAAGCTCAAAATTAAATGTTCCCCGATAAAAAATATTCAAAACAATAAAGTCTGTTAATAATATCCGTAAAAAACAATCACAGATGCTGTAACAATATCTGGGATTGAGTTAGCCAAAATAAAACAGGATATTTCCGGTTTCATCCAGTCATATCCGGACAAACTGGTGTGGAATTCTTTTGCAATGCACCGGAAAATCACAGTAAAAATGGTTTTGGAGTAAAGCAAAGGCTTTTCGTTAGGCAAGTGCATAAAATGTCATCTATACAAACAGAAATATCATGTTTGTTTGTCATAGTTCCTCTAGCTTTCTCCCTAGAAAATACGAACCTGCAGAGCTAATGTGCCCATGTGGAACCAATTAGTGTTTCCAAGAGCAAAATTAAATGTTCCCTGATAAAAAACATTCGAAACTGTAAAGTCCGTGGATAATATCAGGAATGCACCAACACAGAGGCTGTAGCAATATCTGGGATTGTGTTAGCCAACAAAAAACCGGATATTTCTGGTTTCACCCAGTCATATCCAGGCAAACTGCTGTGGAATTCGTATGCATTGAACCAAGAAAATCACAGTAAAAATGGATCGGAGAAAAGCAAAGTCGTTTTGATAGGCAAGTGCATAAAATGTCATCGATACAAACAGAAATATCATGTTTCTTTGCCGCAGTTCCTCTAGCGTTCTCCCTGGAAAATACCAATGTGTAGAGCTGGTTTCCCCATGATGAACCAATTAGTGTTTCTATGGTACAAAATGAAATGTTCCCTTATAAAAACATTCAAAACAATAAAGTCCATCGACAATATTCAGAAAACACAAATACAGATGCTTTCACAATATTTCGGATTGAGTTAGCCAAAACAAAACCGGATATTTCTTTCTTTTTTTAACTTTTATTTAATGAATATAAATTTCCAGTGTACAGCTTATGTTTTACTGTGGCTTCCCCCTCCCATAACTTCCCTTCCACCCGCAACCCTCACCTCTCTCACTCCCTCTCCCCTTCCATTTGCATCAATGGCAAAGGAAGACCTTTCTCTCTGTCTCTATTTCTCTCACTATCCACTCTGCCAGTCAAAATAAATAAATAAATAAAAGAACTACATTAAATTTATAGATTATAGATTAATTGATTGCTATATTGTGTCTTCCTCATGAATGGTGCCCCCCCCCCCACAAGACAATCATATCATTACCTAAATCACTTCCCCATTATTTTGGGACCCATGGTCTATAATACAGATGTTCCTTAGTTTTTCTTAACTGGTTCCTTATTCCAAATTTTATTTTTTTAACTTTTATTTAGTGAATATAAATTTCCAGTGTACACCTTATGGATTACAATGGCTTCCCCCTCCCATAACTTTCCTCCCACCTGCAACCCTCCCCTCTCCCGCTCCCTCTCCCCTTCCATTTGCGTCAAGATTCATTTTCAATTCTCTTTATATACAGATCAATTTAGTATAAAGATTTCAACAGTTTGCACCCACATAGAAACACAAAGCGAAACATACTGTTTGAGTACTAGTTATAGCATTAAATCACAATGTACAGCACATTAAGGACAGAGATCCCACATGAGGAGCAAGTGCACAGTGGCTCCTGTTGTTGACCCACCAAATTGACACTCTAGTTTATGGCGCCAGTAACCATCCTAGGCTGTCATCATGAGTTGCCAAGGCTATGGAGCCTTCCAAGTTTGCCGACTCTGATCATATTTAGACAAGGTCATAAAAGACAGAGTGAGGATAGTAACCAATGATTCTAAGAGTGGCATTTACCAGGTTTGAACAATTATACAGCATTAAGTGGGGAAGAGGACCATCAGTACACACAGGTTGGGAGTAGAGCCATTGGTGGTAGAGTAGAGGTTCTGATTACAAAGGAATGAGGCCCAAGTGCACTAGACAGGGCCTAGAACAAAGGACAGAGTCATTATTAGAGGAGCTAAGAAAGGTGCTGTCTAAGCTACAAGTAATTTTTCTGATTGAGAGGCAAATAGAACCTGATAGAAGGGGCTTGATAATAATCTGGTTGGCTTTAGGCCTTGTAAGTTAAGAGGCCCAGACCTATCTATCTCTTCACATGGGGTATATCCTAAGGGAGGTGTGAACCTCCTAGGAGAAGGCACTCTGTTGACTTTCATGACTTGGCTGGCCTGGGAGGAGCGCTGGCCAGGTCAAGGCAGGGGGCATCTCTAAGAAGAAATTTACAGTTCTGCCTGCAATGTTGCTGACCCTACTTGACCATCCCCTCAGCTGCAGTGGTCACTTTGGAAGTTGGGCTGAGTGAAGGGCTTTTCAGCTTAGAGCCAATAAGATCTGTGGCTCTGACCTGGGCATCCTTCGACTCCAGGGCAGGTCCATTTCCAGTGATCCGACACTTGGCAGAGCTCCCAGGGCTCTTCACAAGCTGACTTCTGCTGAAGCCCAGGCTTACCACATTGAAAGCCACTGCAGTGCACTGGCCTGTTGTGTCTCCTTGAGGGCAGATCACTGTACAGATCAGCCATTAATAGGCCTGCTACCCATTGCTTCTTGTGCCGAGCTTTCCTTTCCTCCTGGTTTGTGTTAAAGCAGACCAGAGGATGCAAGTCAAGGGAGTGCCCAATCCCATCTCTAATCTTCTGCGGCCTGAACTACAAGCCTATAGTCACAGGCATGTTCTGTAGTAGTTTTTCTAAGGTAGACAATGCCCATGAGGAAAATTATATTCTCACTTTAAAACTTTCTTTCCCTTTGGTCTGAAAGGGAGGTTTTTTCTACTTACTGTTTACTTCACTGATGGCGAAGTAAATCTAGCTATGAGATTATTATTTAAGTTCTTATTTTGTCTATGCTATTACAGAAAAATGTTAGCCATCTCTTTTATAAGTTCTAAAGATTAAATTGTGCATCCTACAGATTCCTTTATAATAGAATTAGTTTCCTACCTTGAAGAGAATAGAGAAGTGAAAGAACAAGTTGGGCTTAGAATAGAGAAATGAGGGAGCAAGTCCTAGATCGCTTGCTGACAATAGCAATATCACATGAATACTTAGCAAACAGTTTCAACCATTAGATTGTTGGACCTCTCAGTTGTATAGATGCCCACTTGCTCGAGAGGACGCCCAAAAATCCAGACTCCAGACCAGTTGATGCAAAAAGCATGAGGTATTTATTGTACGTTTGCGCAAACGGGCCCCCACCTAAGGCGGTGAGGAGCCCTGAGCGGCAGTTTCACACAGGTTATATAGTCAACAAATTAGCATATGGGATTGGCCGGTTCGGAGGGACAATTAGCATACCGGAGAGTGCTGAGGAGAGTGCTGAGGAAACCAGCTGAGGAGAATGCTGAGGAGAGTGCTGAGGGAACCAGCTGAAGAGAATGCTGAGGAGAGTGCTGAGGGAACCAGCTGAGGAGAATGCTGAGGAGAGTACTGAGACTCTCCGAAGGGGAGTGGCAGCTCTGCTCTGGGCATGCCTAGAGGTTCTCTAAAGGGGATAGACTTTTCCTTCCCAGAGAACATGCCCGCTGGACCCTGGGGAACATCTAACCTCTTAAGAAGCCCCTGATATCTGCCCAGGCCTAGTTTCTTGTCCCTCTCCCCCATAAGGGTCCTTCATTCCCTCCTTTACTTTTTGCAAAGATTTTAATCCTAAAATCTATTGGACTGGCCTGGGGAGAACCTACCTCACTGGAGGGAGGAAACTCTGTTCTTGCTGGACTGGGTTAGGTTTCACGTTAACAATTGCGGAGCATGGGGTTTGGAAAAACAATGGGGAAAGGCCAGGAACATCATAAATATTAAACAGTTTTTGAAAGTCTTAGCTTGAGTGGGTTCTGAGTGCGCTGGAGCTTCCATTTGGCTGGTCTATCCGGATCCTCGGGGCCCTGGGGAGGTGGTGCTCGCTTCACGTGTGAGGCGTGGACCCAAGCAGCGATTCCGTCGACCTTGAGAGCGGTGGGAGTTGTCAACAGCACAGTGAAGAGGCCTTTCCACCGGGGCTCTAGAGTCTTAGATTGGTGCCTTCGGACATACACAGCATCACCGATTTGGAAAGGATGTGGAATGGTTGTCATCTTGGGTTGGTAGGCTGCTGCAAGAGGTTTCCAGACCTGGTTCTGGATGATCTGGAGCGCTCTCAACCGGGCCTGTAATTTAGGGGCATCGGCAACGGAGTCACTGGCAAGGTCAAGGAAGCCTGCTACTGGTGGGGGCCCTCCATAAAGGATTTCGTATGGTGTCAGCCCGCAATGAGAGGGCGTGTTTCGGACCCGGAACAACACCATAGGGAGGAGTTGGACCCAGTCTTTAACACCAGTCTCCAACGCTAATTTGGTCAAAGTCTCTTTAATTATTCTGTTCATTCTTTCTACCTGTCCTGAACTTTGGGGTCTATAGGCACAGTGCAATTTCCAATTTATGCCTAATGCTTTGGCCACCAACTGACTTACCTGGGAGACAAACGCTGGGCCATTGTCGGACCCGATTACCTTAGGCAAGCCGAACCGGGGGAAGATCTCCTCTATGATCTTCTTGACGACCACCTGGGTGGTTTCCCGTTTTGTGGGGAATGCCTCAGTCCATCCGGAGAAGGTGTCTACAAAAACTAGAAGATACTTATTCCCATAACTGCCCGGCCTTATCTCAGTGAAATCGACCTCCCAGTTGATTCCTGGTCGGTCTCCTCTTACCCTAGCTCCCTCCGGGAGCTTGAGGTGTCTGGCATTTACCTTGGCACACGGAACACAGGATTCAGTCACCTGCTGGGCTAAAGAGTCAAGTCCGGGGATGTAGTAAGACTGCCTATCTTCCTGTAAGGCTGCTTTTAGCTTTTTGTGTCCCAAATGAGTCCATTGATGGAGGCTGGTAATTATTTCTTTAGCCAATTGGTGTGGCAAGACTATTTTCTCTCCGAGCCTCCAAACCCTTATTTGTTCATCATACTCTGCACCGAGCCGCTGAATCGTATCTAAGTCTTGGTCCGAATAGAGGAAAGGTGGTTCCCTCAATACTTGGGTGGGCTCAATTGTCTTTAACGGGAGCACCTGTTGGCTCAGGGCTGCCGCCCTAGCGGCCTCGTCTGCCATCCTGTTTCCCCTTGCTACGGGGTCGTCTCCTCGTTGGTGCCCGGGGCAATGAATTGCTGAGGAGAATGCTGAGGAGAGTGGCAGCTCTGCTCAGTTTCAGCGGCAAGGAGGAGGTCGTCCACATATTGCAGGAGGACCAGGTCCGGATGGTTGACTCGGTAGTCGGCCAAATCTAGGTGCAGAGCTTCATCAAACAGGGTAGGCGAGTTTTTAAATCCTTGAGGCAACCTTGTCCAGGTGAGTTGTCCTGAAAACCCGGTCTCTGGGTCTTTCCACTCAAAAGCAAAGATGGATTGGCTCTGAGGGCTCAGTCTTAAACAAAAGAATGCACCTTTTAGATCTAACACAGTGTACCATACGTGGGTCGGAGGCAAGGTACTTAGTAGATTGTAGGGGTTGGGCACTGTGGGATGCATATCCTCCGTTCTCCTGTTAACCTCCCGCAAGTCCTGTACCGGGCGGTAGTCACCCGTACCAGGCTTCTTTACTGGTAGTAGGGGGGTGTTCCAAGGTGAACGACAAGGTTTTAAAATGCCTAGGTGTAACAATCTCTGGATATGTGGCCGGATACCTTCCTTAGCTTCCTTGCCCATCGGATATTGACGAACTGACACGGGAATGGCCGTGGGCTTCAGATCAAGGGAGGCCGGTTGACGGCCAGCCCTATTCCCGCAGTCTCTGCCCAGGCCTGAGGAAAATCTTGGAGCTTAAAGGCCCTTTTTCTGAAGTCAGTACCGAGTGCTGGGCACCCGTGTCAATCAGGAAGGTTACCGGTCTGCCCCCCACTTCAAGGGTTATCCTGGGCTCAGGGGGGGGCTCCTGGCCCTGACTCACCTAGTCGTCTTCTTCCAGGGACAGGATTGGAACTGGTCTCCTCTTTGGTCCCTGTGTTTTCTTCGGGCAGTCTTTGACCCAGTGTCCTCTTTCTTTACAATAGGCACATTGATCTCTTTCCACCCGAGGCTTTCGTTTGTCTCCCAAGTCCCTATTCTGTCCTGGTCTACTCCTTTCTGTATCCTGCACTACGGTGGCCAAAATTCTACTAAGCTCTTGATTACATCTTTTGTCTCTTTTGTCTTCCCTTTCCTCCTGCTCCTTGCAGATTCTTTCCTCCTTCTCCTCTCGGATCTCCCTTTTGTTGTAAATCTTTTCTGCCTCCTTCATTAAATCTTGTATAGTACGGTAGGCTTCCATTAATCTTTCTAGGAAGCCTGCCGGCGTTTCCTCAGCCCCCTGCACTATTGCACGTACCTTGGCCAAATTGGTGGGGCGCTTTCCAGCCCCTCTGAGAACCGCAAGGAGAATCTGGTGGTAAAGACAAAGTCGCTCCCTACCAGCAACGGTGGTGTAGTCCCAATCAGGACGGGTTGAGGGAAACGCCTCCTCGATTTCATTTAGCAGTAGGGTCGGTCAGCCATCTGCTCCAGGGACGTTTTTCCGTGCCTCAAGGTAGACACGCTGCTTTTCCTCAGTAGTGAGGAGGGTCTGCAGAAGCTGCTGACAATCATCCCAGGTGGGCTGATTGAGTCAATAAAATTTCCCCTACTGGTCTCAATTTTATTGACTCAATCAGCCCAGTCAGAGCCTGGGGGTCCTGAGAGAAAGAGGGGTTATGGGTTTTCCAATTGTAAAGATCGGAAGCAGAAAATGGCCAGTACTGCATCTGGCCAGCCACCGAGCGAGGAGGAAAAGCCTGCAAAGTCCAGACGCTTCCCGAGCCCCCTGCCTGCCCCCGACGGAGGCGCAGGCGGCTGGAGGGCGGGGAAGGCGCTGAGACTTCTTCCCCTGCCCTCGTGGAATCAGGGGATGGTGCAGAAGGTTGCACATCCCGCTTTGGTTGTTGTGGGAGTTCCTGTGGGGGAGCAGGCTGGCCGGGAAGATAGGGTGGGGGAGAGTCAAAGAGCAGAAAGTCCTGATCAGCCGGAAGAACCGGTGGCTTGTCAGGTTTTGAATCTCGAATCTCCTTCAGAGGGTATAGGGAGGAGGTTGGCACAACCGGGATAGGAGGAGGGGGTAACGGGGTCCGTATGGGCTCCGTCGGGAAGGAGAAGGGTTCTACCCAGGGAGGGGGATTACGTGAAAGATCCTCCCACATAGTAATGTAGGGCACCTGATCAGGGTGTCCATTGGATCCTGGCTGAAAGACCCGCACCTTAATCTGTAAAATAATATCGAGGTTAAAAGTGCCGTTCCTTGGCCAGCCGACCTCGAAGGCCGGCCACTCTGAGGAACAGAATTTTGCCCATTGTTTCCTTTTAATCTCCAATGAGAGGTGGCGCGCGCATTCTTGAACGTCCTTCCAGTGATCTAGAGTGAGACTTAAAGGGGTGGTTATTTGTTGACCCATGTGTGCAAGGATTTCAGCCCAAACAAAAAGAACAGCCAATGCACAGACACATAAAACAAACAAGACAAGCCACATAGCACCAGATAGGACAAATCGAACGCTATTGCGCTAATTTTGGGAGCGGCTGCCTGACCAGCCCTCCCCAGGAAGGAGGGAGACTTGGTCTCCGACCCACCTCCAGACCACCCCGGGAGCGTCTTCCGGGGGAACGGACCGAGGGTTTCCCCTACTGGTCTCACAGACCGGACCAGGGGTTGCTGGGCACGCCTGCCTCCCCCACTGGTCTCACAGACCGGAGCGTCCTCCGGGGAACGGACCAGGGGTTACTGGGCACACCTGCCTCCCCCACTGGTCTCACAGAGTCAGGTACTGGCCAGTCAGAATACTCAAGACGAAGAACAACAAACAGAAAACACTTAATTATACCTCCAACTGGTCCTGCAGAGAATGGGTCTGAGGGCGACCTCGAGCCCCACGTTGGGCGCCAAAATGTTGGACCTCTCAGTTGTAGAGATGCCCACTTGCTCAAGAGGACGCCCAAAAATCCAGACTCCAGACCAGTTGATGCAAAAAGCATGAGGTATTTATTGTACGTTTGCGCAAACGGGCCCCCACCTAAGGCGGTGAGGAGCCCTGAGCGGCAGTTTCACACAGGTTATATAGTCAACAAATTAGCATATGGGATTGGCCGGTTCGGAGGGACAATTAGCATACCGGAGAGTGCTGAGGAGAGTGCTGAGGAAACCAGCTGAGGAGAATGCTGAGGAGAGTGCTGAGGGAACCAGCTGAAGAGAATGCTGAGGAGAGTGCTGAGGGAACCAGCTGAGGAGAATGCTGAGGAGAGTACTGAGACTCTCCGAAGGGGAGTGGCAGCTCTGCTCTGGGCATGCCTAGAGGTTCTCTAAAGGGGATAGACTTTTCCTTCCCAGAGAACATGCCCGCTGGACCCTGGGGAACATCTAACCTCTTAAGAAGCCCCTGATATCTGCCCAGGCCTAGTTTCTTGTCCCTCTCCCCCATAAGGGTCCTTCAAGATAACAACTTAAGAAAACATTTACCAGAAGGTCAAATGCCTTCTCAAATTTTAAGAATCATGTATTTGAAAACACCTCTTAAATATCTAATATGGTGTAGTTTGTTTAGCCTGTAAACTTAAGCACAACCATCTTAAATGTTTTTAGTTTCTTTCTACCAACACGCTTAAAACATATGATACACAGATTCAGGTCACACCAATTAAAATGTATCTTTGATTGATTTTAGCAGCATAAACTTATGGACAATCTTATCTATAAGCCATTTAAAATAAAACTCTTAATAAAATTTCCCCATGTGGACATAAAATATGTACACACATATAACATAGCATAATAGACCAATATAGCAATTTTAATAATAGCTTTTAAAATCTTTAACTCTTTTTGTAGATTGCCAGTTGATTTGAATTGCTTTTTGTTTTTAGTAACCTCAGTTTACCATACTTTCTCTCAGTTGGTACTGTTAATACATTATTGGCTTCATCTGTTTACAGAGCCATTCCAAGGTATTGAATACAATAGAAGTGGCTGGAAAAAGTCCATAGGAACCTATAGGAGGGCAGCTAAACACAGAACCAACAATGCTTTAGTTTTATGAGCAGCAAATCATATATAACTGTGGATAACAAAAGACTTTATGTCACCATGTTTAAAATTATAAACTCATCAACCAACAAGAGGCACTTGCTTACTTCACAGTATTTTTGAAAGCACCTGTAGGATTTTACAAGTATTTAACCCTTTAGGCCTCTGGGGCTTTCTCATTAAGATAACTATCATGTCTAGTAACACAAGATCATTAGACGTTTTAATTCTCAAACATTTGTATTAATAGAATTTTCCATTATAGAAACTTAAAGTCTGGTACCACATCACATCTTGACAGTCCTTCTAATATAACCCAAATAGACTGATTAGTTGGTATCTCTATAAGATGAGAGACATAGGTCCTTCAATTTTTTCAGTTGGGCCCAAACTGGAAAAACCAAAGTCCAGGATTTACTGGAAATTTTAGAGACCAGATTGTTTGAAACTTTGATTTTTTGAATGCCTGTCAAGAATGCCAAGAAGGCTCAAAATCCAAAATATCTGGTTGAAATAAGATTCCTTAAAATCATGACATAATATAGACTACATTTGATCATTGTTACAAGGTGACTATTCAAATCTTTGAAAATAAGCACATATTTAAATAACCCATAGCTCTTAATAAAAATTCAGCTGTTTTTGAACAATTAGAATTGAACAGACATCAAGAGCACATAATAGATTACTTTAACACATTGCTTTAACCGAGCATCAGAGTTTAATTCTATGTCAAAGAGAAATTGAGCTTCCTGTGATCTTTTGCTATGAGGTTTCCTTCCTTTACGATCTTTCATATTGGTGACCGTGTTTCTGTGTTTGTGTGTGTAACACATCTTTAAGCATCTTTTGCAGGGCAGGATGAGTGGCAACAAATCCTTTCAGTTTCTGTTTGCTATGAAAAGTCTTAATTTCACCTTCATTCACAAATGAGAGCTTTGCAGGATATAGTATTCTGGGCTGGCAGTTTTTCTCTCTTATTACCTGGGCTATGTCTCGCCATTCCCTTCTAGCTTGTAGGGTTTCTGATGAGAAGTCTGCTGTGAGTCTAATTGGAGATCCTCTAAGAGTAATCTGACGTTTCTCTCTTGCACATTTTAGGATCTTTTCTTTATGTTTCACTGTGGTGAGTTTGATTACAACATGTCGTGGTGAGGATCTCTTTTGGTCATGTTTATTAGGGGTTCTATAAGCTTCCTGTACTAAGATGCCTCTGTCCTTCTCCAAACCTGGGAAATTTTCTGCTAGTATCTCACTGAAAATGCCTTCTAATCCTTTCTCCCTCTCCATGACTTCAGGAACTCCTAGAACCCGAATGTTGGGTTTTTTAAATAGTATCCTGTAGATTCCGGAGAATATGTTTTAGATTTCTGATTTCTTCTTCTTTTCTTTGGTTTGCCTGTTTCCTTTCCTGTTCTCTGTCTTCTAAGTCTGATATTCTCTCTTCAGCTTCACCCATTCTGCTCTTAAGGCTCTCTAATGTGTTTGTCATTTGATCTATTGAATTATTCATTTCATTATGATTTCTCATCACTATCACAGTTTCTTGTTCCATAAGTTGTTTCATTTCATTTGGATTCCTCCTTAATATTTCATTTTCACGAGAGAGATTTTCTATCTTGTCCGTTAAGGATTTCTGTAGTTTAAGAATTTGTTTTTGAGAACTTCTTAATGTTCTTATCAATTTTTTGAGATCTGCTTATTGCATTTCTTCGATCTCATCTTCTTTGTAATCTTGAATTGGGGTGTCTTTTTCATTTGGGGGCGTCATAGTGTCTTCCTTGTTCTTGTTACCTCGGTTTTTGCATTTGTTGTTTTGCATGTTGGACATATTTGGTTTCTTCACTGTGGTGTTTTTTCTTGTTATACTATGGCTCTATATTAAGTGGACTGCCTGCTTTCAGTGGAGCCTTAGAGGCTTGAGATTAGTGTGGACTGTGAGCTGTGTTTGGTTCCTCAGGGTTGAGGGTGTGTCAAAAATGACACTCCCAGGTAAGGTGTGGTAAATGTCTCTTTCTTTCTTTTTTTGATTCAAAAGGGAAGGAATTTTGCACAGCTGAATGTAATTGGAAGTAGTTAGCAGGCAAATGATATACCCACAGGAGCCAGAGATTGGAAGCTCTTTCCCAAGGACCACACAGGGAATCTCTACTGCCCTCAGTGTGGGCTCCAATTCTCCTGCAGTATCCCACTTGGTTGCCAAGTTAGATGCTAATCTCCTGTTATTTCACCCCTCCCCCCAGAGTCAGGTTTTTCTACTAGGCTCAGGGCTGGTGCAGACCTGAGGTCGCCCTGCTTATGATGTATGTCCAAAATGGCGCCTGCTATGTCTTGCTCGCCTTTGAGAGGTGAGCAGAGAGAGAGAAACTTGTGTCCGTATCGGTCACTTTTTAAATTTTATTCCTCTCTCTCTTCCAGTTAGCCTGGTGAATATTTCCCCATGGAGTTTCAAGCCTCGTTCCCTCTAGCCTCCTCTTTCCACTTGCCCACTGGTGTATCGGGCTATTGAGGTTTGGATCACCTCGCATTCGAGCGCTGGTGTGTTGAGTCTGCCGCTGGTGTCACAAACTAGGGATCCCACGCTCTCCACACAGGTACACTGTGAATCACTAGTTCCGGAAATGTTTCCTCTGCTGTTTCATCCCCTACTCTTCCTTGACCCTGCAGTATCTCCACTTATATTAAACTGTCTCACCTCCAGACTAATAGTGTACACCCTGCCTATTCTGCCATCTTGACGCAATAAAACCAGATATTTCTGGTTTCATCCAGACATATCCGGAAAAAGTGGTTTGGAATTCCTATGCAATGGACCGCGAAAAAAACAGTAAAAATTGTTTGGACAAAAGCAAAGACTTTTCGTTAGGCAAGTGCATAAAATGTCATCGATACAAAGAAATATCATGTTTGTTTGCCGCAGTTCCTCTAGCTTTCTCCCTAGAAAATATGAATGTGTAGAGCTGATGTTCCCATGATGAACCAATTAGTGTATCTAAACTCAAAATTCAATGTTCCCTGATAAAACACATTCAAAACAATAAAGTCCTTTGAAAATATCCGGAAAACACAAACACAGAGGCTTTCACAATATTTCGGTTGAGTTAGCCAGAACAAAACCAGATATTTCTGGTTTCATCCAGGCATGTCCAGAGAAACTGGTGTGGAATTCGTATGCAATGGACCAAGAAAATCACAGTAAAAAAGGTTTTGGAGAAAAGCAAAGTATTTTCGTTAGGCAAGTGCATAAAATGTCATCTATACAAACAGAAATATCATGTTTGTTTGCAACAGTTTTTCTAGCTTTTTCTATAGAAAATACGAATGTGTAGAGCTGGTGTCCCCATGATGAACCAATCAGTGTATCTACGGTAAAAAATTAAATGTTCCCTGATAAAAACATTCAAGCAATAAGTCCATCGATATTATTCAGAAAACACAAAAACAGAGGCTGTAGCAATATCTGGGATTGAGTTAGCCAAAACAAAACCGGATATTTCCGGTTTGATCCAGTCATAACAGGACAAACTGGTGTGCAATTCGTATGCAATGGACGGAGAAAATCACAGTATAAATGGTTTTGGAGAAAAGCAAAGTCTTTTCGTTAGGCAAGTGCATAAAATGTCATCTATACAAACAGAAATGTCATGTTTGTTTGCCACAGTTCCTCTAGCTTTCTCCCTAGAAAATACGAATGTGTAGAGCTGGTGTTCCCATGATGAACCAATTAGTGTATCTAAGATCAAAATTAAATGTTCACCGATAAAAAACATTCAAAACAATAAAGTCCGTTGAAAATATCCGGAGAAAACAAACACAGAGTCTGTAGCAATATGTGGGATTGAGTTAGCCAAAACAGAACCAGATATTTCTGGTTTCATCCAGGGATGTCCAGAGAAAGTGGAGTGGAATTCTTATGCAATGGACCGAGAATATCACAGTAAAAATGGTTTTGGAGAAAAGCAAAGTCTTTTCCTTAGGCAAGTGCATAAAATGTCATCGATACAAACAGAAATATGTTTGTTTGCCGTAGTTCCTCTAGCTTTCTCCCGAGAAAATTCGAATGTGTAGAGCTGGTGTCTCAATGTGGAACCAATTAGTGATTCCAAGCACAAAATTAAATGTTCCCTGATAAAAAACATTCAAAACAATAAAATCAGTGGATAATATCAGGAATACACAAACACAGAAGCTCTAGCAGACTGGATGTTTCCGGTTTCATCCAGTCATATCCGGACAAAGTGGTGTGGAATTCGTATGCATTTGACCGAGAAAATCACAGTACAAATGGTTTTGAAGAAAAGCAAAGTCTTTTCGTTAGGCAACTGAATAAAATGTCATCTACACAAACAGAAATATCATGTTTGTCTGCCGCAGTTCCTCTAGCTTTCTCCCTGGAAAATACGAATGTGTAGAGCTGGTCTTCCCATGATGAACCAATTAGTGTTTCTTCGGTACACAATTAAATGTTCCCTGATAAAAATATTCAAAACAATAAAGTCCATTGATAATATCCAGAAAACACCAACACAGAGTATTTCACAATATTTAGGATTGAGTTAGCCAAAACACAACCGGATATTTCTGGTTTCATCCAGTCATATCCGGACAAACTGGTGTGGAATTCATATGCAATGGACCGAGAAAATCACAGTACAAATGGTTTTGTAAAAAAGCAAAGTCTTTTCATTAGGCAAGTGCATAAAATGTCATCGCTGCAAACAGAAATATCGTGCTTGTGGCCGCAGTTCCTCTAGCTTTCTCGCTAGAATAAACAAATGTGTAGAGCTTATGTCTCCTTGTGGAACCAATCAGTGTTTCCAAGAACAAAATTAAATGTTCCCAGATAAAAAGATTCAAAACAAGAAAGTCCGTTAATAATATCCAGCAAACACAAACAGAGAGGGTGTAGCAATATCTGGGATTGAGTTTGCCAAAACAGAACCAGATATTTCCGGTTTCATCCAGTCATATCTGGACAAAATGGTGTGGAATTCGTATGCAATGGACCGAGAAAATCACAGTACAGATGGTTTTGGAGAAAAGCAAAGTCTTTTCGTTAGGCAAGTGCATAAAATGTCATCGATACAAAGAAATATCATGTTTGTTTGCCGCAGTTCCTCTAGCTTTCTCCCTAGAAAATACGAATGTGTAGAGCTGATGTTCCCATGATGAACCAATTAGTGTATCTAAACTCAAAATTCAATGTTCCCTGATAAAACACATTCAAAACAATAAAGTCCTTTGAAAATATCCGGAAAACACAAACACAGAGGCTTTCACAATATTTCGGATTGAGTTAGCCAGAACAAAACCAGATATTTCTGGTTTCATCCAGGCATGTCCAGAGAAACTGGTGTGGAATTCGTATGCAATGGACCAAGAAAATCACAGTAAAAAAGGTTTTGGAGAAAAGCAAAGTCTTTTCGTTAGGCAAGTGCATAAAATGTCATCTATACAAACAGAAATATCATGTTTGTTTGCAACAGTTTTTCTAGCTTTTTCTATAGAAAATACGAATGTGTAGAGCTGGTGTCCCCATGATGAACCAATCAGTGTATCTACGGTAAAAAATTAAATGTTCCCTGATAAAAACATTCAAGCAATAAGTCCATCGATATTATTCAGAAAACACAAAAACAGAGGCTGTAGCAATATCTGGGATTGAGTTAGCCAAAACAAAACCGGATATTTCCGGTTTGATCCAGTCATAACAGGACAAACTGGTGTGCAATTCGTATGCAATGGACGGAGAAAATCACAGTACAAATGGTTTTGGAGAAAAGCAAAGTCTTTTCGTTAGGCAAGTGCATAAAATGTCATCTATACAAACAGAAATGTCATGTTTGTTTGCCACAGTTCTTCTAGCTTTCTCCCTAGAAAATACGAATGTGTAGAGCTGGTGTTCCCATGATAAACCAATTAGTGTATCTAAGATCAAAATTAAATGTTCACCGATAAAAAACATTCAAAACAATAAAGTCCGTTGAAAATATCTGGAGAAAACAAACACAGAGGCTGTAGCAATATGTGGGATTGAGTTAGCCAAAACAGAACCAGATATTTCTGGTTTCATCCAGGGATGTCCAGAGAAAGTGGAGTGGAATTCGTATGCAATGGACCGAGAATATCACAGTAAAAATGGTTTTGGAGAAAAGCAAAGTCTTTTCCTTAGGCAAGTGCATAAAATGTCATCGATACAAACAGAAATATGTTTGTTTGCCGCAGTTCCTCTAGCTTTCTCCCGAGAAAATTCGAATGTGTAGAGCTGGTGTCTCAATGTGGAACCAATTAGTGATTCCAAGCACAAAATTAAATGTTCCCTGATAAAAAACATTCAAAACAATAAAATCAGTGGATAATATCAGGAATACACAAACACAGAAGCTCTAGCAGACCGGATGTTTCCGGTTTCATCCAGTCATATCCGGACAAAGTGGTGTGGAATTCGTATGCATTTGACCGAGAAAATCACAGTACAAATGGTTTTGAAGAAAAGCAAAGTCTTTTCGTTAGGCAACTGAATAAAATGTCATCTACACAAACAGAAATATCATGTTTGTCTGCCGCAGTTCCTCTAGCTTTCTCCCTGGAAAATACGAATGTGTAGAGCTGGTCTTCCCATGATGAACCAATTAGTGTTTCTTCGGTACACAATTAAATGTTCCCTGATAAAAATATTCAAAACAATAAAGTCCATTGATAATATCCAGAAAACACCAACACAGAGTATTTCACAATATTTAGGATTGAGTTAGCCAAAACACAACCGGATATTTCTGGTTTCATCCAGTCATATCCGGACAAACTGGTGTGGAATTCATATGCAATGGACCGAGAAAATCACAGTACAAATGGTTTTGTAAAAAAGCAAAGTCTTTTCATTAGGCAAGTGCATAAAATGTCATCGCTGCAAACAGAAATATCGTGCTTGTGGCCGCAGTTCCTCTAGCTTTCTCGCTAGAATAAACAAATGTGTAGAGCTTATGTCTCCTTGTGGAACCAATCAGTGTTTCCAAGAACAAAATTAAATGTTCCCAGATAAAAAGATTCAAAACAAGAAAGTCCGTTAATAATATCCAGCAAACACAAACAGAGAGGGTGTAGCAATATCTGGGATTGAGTTTGCCAAAACAGAACCAGATATTTCCGGTTTCATCCAGTCATATCTGGACAAAATGGTGTGGAATTCGTATGCAATGGACCGAGAAAATCACAGTACAAATGGTTTTAGAGAAAAGCAAAGTCTTTTCGTTAGGCAAGTGCATAAAATGTCATCTATAGAAACAGAAATACCATGTTTGTTTGCCTCAGTTCCTCTAGCTTTCTCCCTAGAAAATACGAATGTGTAGAGCTGGTGCCCCCATGATGAAGCAATTAGTTTTTCTTCAGTACAAAATTAAATGTTCCCTGATAAAAATATTCAAAACAATAAGTCCATTGATTATATCCAGAAAACACAAACACAGAAGCTTTCACAATATTTCAGATTGAGTTAGCCAAAACACAACCAGATATTTCCGGTTTCATCCAGTCATATCCGGAAAAAGGCCTTTTGAATTCCGATGTTATGCACGGAGAAAATCACTGTAAAATTGGTTTTGGAATAAAGCAAAGTTGTTTCCTTAGGAAAGTACATAAATTTTCATCGATACAAACAGAAACTTCATGTTTGTTTGCCACAGTTCCTGTAGCTTTGTCCCTAAATAATACGAATGTGTAGAGTTGGTGTCTCCATGTGGAACCAATTACTGTATCCTAGCTCAAAATTAATTGTTCCCTGATAAAAAACATTCAAATCAATAAAGTTCATTAATAATATCAGGAATACACAAACACAGAGGCTGTAGCAATATCTGGGATTGAGTTAGCCAAAACACAATCAGATATTTCCTGTTTCATCCATTCATATCCAGATAAAGTGGTGTGGAATTCGTACGCAATGGACTGAGAAAATCACAGTAAAATTGGTTTTGGAGAAATGCAAATATTTTCGTTAGGAAAGTGTATAAAATATCATCTATACAAACAGAAATATCATGTTTGTTTGCTACAGTTCCTCTAGCTTTCTCCCTAGAAAATACGAATGTGTAGAGCTGGTGCCTCTATGTGGAAACAATTAGTGTTTCCAAGAACAAAATTAAATGTTCCCTGATAAAAAATTTTGAAACAATAAAGCCCGTGGATAATATAAGGAATACACAAAAACAGAGTCTGTAGCAATATCTGGGATTGAGTTAGCAAAAAAAAAAAAAAAAAAGCAGATATTTCATGTTTCATCCAGTCATATTCGGACAAAGTGGTGTGGAATTCGTATGTAATGCACCGAGAAAATCACAATAAAATGGTTCAGAGAAAAGCAAAGTCGTTTTGATAGGCAAGTGCATAAAACGTCATCTATACAAACAGAAATATCGTGTTTGTTTGCCTCAGTTCCTCTAGCTTTCTTCTTAAAAAATAGGAATGTGTGGAGCTGGTGTCTCTATGTGGAACCAGTTAGTGATTCCAAGCACAAAATTAAATGTTCCCTGATAAAAAACATTCAAAACAATAAAATCAGTGGATAATATCAGGAATACACAAACACAGAAGCTCTAGCAAACCGTATGTTTCTGGTATCATCCAGTCATATCTGGACAAAGTGTTGTGGAATTCGTATGCATTTGACCGAGAAAATCACAGTACAAATGGTTTTGAAGAAAAGCAAAGTCTTTTCGTTAGGCAACTGAATAATATGTCATCTACACAAACAGAAATATCATGTTTGTTTGCCACAGTTCCTCTAGCTTTCTCCGAAGAAAATTTGAATGTGTAGAGCTGGTCTTCCCATGATGAACCAATTAGCGTTTCTTCGGTACACAATTAAATGTTCCCTGATAAAAACATTCAAAACAAGAAAGTCCATTGATAATATCCAGAAAACACAAACACAGAGGTTTTCACAATATTTCGGCTTGATATAGCCAAAAAACAACCGTATATTTTTGGTTTCATGTGGTCATATCCGAAAAAACTGGAGTGGAATTCGTATGCAATGGACCAAGAAAATCACAGTACAAATGGTTTTGGAGAAAAGCAAAGTCTTTTCGTTAGGCAAGTGCATAAAATGTCATCGATACAAACAGAAATATCATGTTTGTTTGCCGCAGTTACTCTAGCTTTCTCCCTAGAATAAACAAATGTGTAGAGCTTATGTCTCCAGGTGGAACCAATCAGTGTTTCCAAGAACAAAATTAAATGTTCCCAAGTAAAAAGATTCAAAACAAGAAAGACCGTTAATAATATCCAGTAAACACAGAGAGGGTGTAGCAATATCTGGGATTGAGTTAGCCAAAACACAACCGGATATTTCCGGTTTCATCCAGTCATATCCAGACAAACTGGTGTGGAATTCATATGCAATGGCGGAGACAATCACAGTACAAATGGTTTTGGAGAAAAGCAAAGTCTTTTCGTGATGCAAGTACATAAAATGTCATTTATACAAACAGAAATATCATGTTGTTTGCTACAGTTCCTCCAGCTTTCTATGTAGAAAATACGAATATGTAGAGCTGGTGTCTCCATGTGGAACCAATTGTTGTATCCAAGCACAAAATTAAATGTTCCCCGATAAAAAAGATTCAAAACAATTAAAACCGTGGATTATATCCGGAAAACACAAACACAGAGGCTTTCACAATATTTCTGATAGAGTTAGCCAAACAAAACCGGTTATTTCGGTTTCATCCAGTCATATACGGACAAACTGCTGTGGAATTCGTATGCAATGGATTGAGAAAATCACAGTACAAATGGTTTTGGAGAAAAGCAAAGTCTTTTCGTTAGGGAAGTGCATAAAATGCCATTGCTACAACCGGAAATATCATGTTTGTTTGCCGCAGTTCCCCTAGCTTTCTCCCTAGAAAATACGAATGTGTAGAGCTGGTGTTCCCATGATGAACCAATTAGTATTTCTACGGTACAAAATTAAATGTTCCCTGATAGAAATATCAAACAATAAAGTCCATTGATAATATTCAGAAAACACAAAGACAGAGGCTTTCACAATATTTCGGATTGAGTTAGCCAAAACACAACCGGATATTTCTGGTTTCATCCAGTCATATCCGGTGAACTGGTGTGGAATTCATATGCAATGGACTGAGAAAATCACAGTAAAAATGCTTTTGGGGAAAAGCAAAGTCTTTTCGTTAGGCAAGTGCATAAAATGTCATCGCTACAAACGGAAATATCATGTTTGTTTGCCGCAGGTCCTCTAGCTTTCTCCCTAGAAAATACTAATGTTTAGAGCTGGTGTCTCCATGTGGAACGAATTAGTGTTTCCAAGCACACAATTAAATGTTCCCTGATAAAAAACATTCAAATCAATAAAGTTCGTTAATAATATCAGGAATACACAAACACAGAGGCTCTAGCAATATCTGGGATTGAGTTAGCCAAAACACAACCACATATTTTCGTTTTCATCCAGTCATATCTGGAAAAACTGGTGTGGAATTCGTATGCAATGGACCGAGAAAATCACAGTAAAAATGGTTTTGGGGAAAAGCAAAGTCTTATCGTTAGGCAAGAGCATAAAATGTCATCTATACAAACAGAAATATCATGATTGTTTGCTGCAGTTCCTCTAGCTTTCTCTCTAGAAAATACGAATGTGTAGTGCTGGCGTCCCCATGTGGAGCCAATTATTTTTTCAAGAAGAAAATTAAATGTTCCCTTATAAAAAACATTCAAAACAATGAAGTCCATGGATAATATTAGGAACACACAAACACAGAGGCTGTAGCAATATCTGGGATTGAGTTAGCCAAAAAAAACCTCACATTTCTGGTTTCAACCAGTCATATCCGGTAAAACTGGTGTGGAATTCATATGCCATGGACCGAGAAAATCACAGTAAAAATGGTTTTGGAGATAAGCAAAGTCTTTTCGTTAGGCAAGTGCATAAAATGTCATCGATACAAACAGAAATACCATGTTTGTTTACCGCAGTTCCTCTGGCTTTCTCCCTAGAAAATACGAATGTGAAGATCTCGTGTCCCCATGATGAACCAATTAGTGTTACTAGCGTACAAAATTAAATGTTCCTTGAAAAAATCTTTCAAAACAATAAAGTCCATCGATCATATCCAGAAAACACAAACACAGAAATATTCACAATATTTCACATTGAGTTAGTAAAAGAACAACTGGATATTTCTTGTTTTATTCACTCATATACGGACAAAGTCGTTTGGAATTCAGATGCAATGGACCGAGAAAATCACTGTAAAAATCGTTTTGGAGAAAAGCAAAGTCTTTTCGTTAGTCAAGTGCATAAAATGTCATCTATACAAACAGAAATATCATGATTTATTGCTTCAGTTCCTCTAGATTTCTCCATAGAAAATATGAATGTGTAGAGCTGGTGTCCCCATGATGAAGCAATTAGTGTTTCCAAGCACAAAATTAAATGTTCCCTGATAAAAACATTCAAAACAGTAAAATCCATCGATAATATCCAGAAAACACAAACACAGAGTGTTTCACAATATTTCGGATTGGGTTAGCCAAAACACAACCGGATATTTCGGGTTTCATCCAGTCATATCCGGACAAAGTGGTGTGCAATTCGTATGGAATGGACAGAGAAAATCCCAGTAAAAATGGTTTTGCAGAAAAGCAAAGTCTTTTCGTTAGTCAAGTGCATAAAATGTCATCTATACAAACAGAAATATCATGTTTGTTTGCCGCAATTCCTCTACCTTTCTCTGTACAAAATAAGAATGTGTAGAGCTGGTGTCTCCGTGTTGAACCAATTAGTGTTTCCCAGCACAAAATTAAATGTTCCCTGATTAAAAAATTCAAAACAATAAAGTCAATGGAAAATATCAGGAATACACAAACACAGAGGCTGTAGCAATATCTGGGATTGAGTTAGCCAAAACAAAACCGGATATTTCCGGTTTCATCCAGTCATATCCGGACAAAGTGGTGCGGAATTCGTATGCAATGGACCGAGAAAATCACATTAAAAATGGTTTGGGAGAAAAGCAAAGTCTTTTCGTTAGGCAAGTGCATATAATGTCATTGATACAAACAGAAATATCATGTTTGTTTGCCACAGTCCTTCTAGTTTCTCCCTAGAAAATACGAATGTGTAGAGCAGTTGTCCCCATGATGAACCTATTAGTGTTTCAACGGTACAAAATGAAATGTTCCCTGATAAAAACATTCAAAACAATAAAATCCATCGAAAATATCCAGAAAACACAAACACAGAAGGCTGTAGCAATATTTCTGATTAAGTTTGCTAAAACAACCAGATATTTCTGGATTCATCCAGTCATATCTGGACAAAGTGGTGTGTAATTCATATGCAATGGACCGAGAACATCACAGTAAAAATGGTTTTGTGGAAAAGCAAAGTTTTTCGTTAGGCAAGTGCATAAAATGTCATCTATAGAAACAGAAATATCATGTTTGTTTGCCGCAGTTCCTCTAGCTTTCTCCCTAGAAAATACGAATGTGTAGAGCTGGTGTTCCCATGATGAACCAATTAGTGTTTCCAAGGACAAAATTAAATGTTGCCTGATAAAAACATTCAAAACCCTAAAGACCATCGATTATATCCAGGAAACACAAACACAGAGGCTTTCACAATATTTCAGATTGAGTTAGCCAAAACACAACCGGATATTTCCCGTTTCATCCAGTCATATCCAGACAAACTGGTGTGGAATTCGTATGCAGTAGGCTGAGAAAATCAAAGTAAAAATGGTTTTGGAGAAAAGCAAAGTCTTTTGGTTAGGAAAGTGTCTGAAATATCATTGATACTAGCAGAAATATAATGTTTGTTTGCTCCAGTTCCTCTAGCATTCTCCCTAGAAAATACCAATATGTAGAGCTGGTGTCTCCATGTGGAACCAATTACTCTGTCCCAGGAGAAAATTAAATATTCCCCAATAAAAAACATTTAAAACAATAAAAACCGTGGATAATATCCGGAAAACACAAACACAGATGCTTTCACAATATTTCGGATTGTGTTAGTGAAACAAAACAGGATATTTCCGGTTTCATCCAGTCATATCCGGACAAAGTGGTGTGGAATTCGTATGCAATGGACCGAGAAAATCACAATACAAATGGTTTTGGAGAAAAGCAAAGTCTTTTCGTTAGGCAAGTGCATAAAATGTCATCGATACAAACAGAAATATCATGTTTGTCTGCCGCAGTTCCTCTAGCTTTCTCCCTAGAAAATACGAACGTGAGCAGTTGGTGTCTCCTTGTGGAACCAATTACTCTATCCATTCTCAAAATAAAATGTTCCCCGATATCAAACATTTAAACAATAAAGTCCGTTGATAATATCCAGAAAAAACAAACACAGAGGCTCTAGCAATATCTTGGATTGAGTTAGCCAAAACACAACTGGATATTTTTTGTTTTCATCCAGTCATATCCGGACAAACTGGTGTGGAATTCATATGCAAAGGACCGATAAAATCAGCTTACAAACGTTTTTGGAGAAAAGCAACGTATTTCTTTAGGCAAGTGCATAAAATGTCATAGATAGAGACAGAAATATCATGTTTGTTTGCCGCAGTTCCTCTAGCTTTGTCCCTAGAAAATACGAATGTGCAGAGCTGGTGACTCCGTGTGGAACCAATTACTGTATCCAAGCTCAAAATAAAATATTCACTGATAAAAAACATTAAAAACAATAAAGTCCATCGATAAAATCCAGAAAATACAAACACAGAGGCTTTCACAATATTACGATTGAGTTAGAAAAACAAAACAGGATATTTCTGGTTTCATCCAGTCATATCTGGACAAAGTTTTGTGGAATTCGTATGCAATGGATCGAGACAATCACAGTAAAAATGGTTTTGGAGAAAAGCAAAGTCTTTTCATTAGGCAAGTGCATAAAATGTCATCTATACTGTCGGAGGCCACCCGACAAACCACACGGAGACACGCAGCACTCAGTCAATTCATCACCATGTTTATTGCCTCATCGCGTTCCAGGCCAAAGTAGGGGGCCCGGCGAGAGGGACTGCAGGCAGTCTCCCTGAAGAAACTCTTCAGCCTCCAGCCCCGAGCACACAGAAAGCCAAGGATATATACCCCAGACCCCATACAGATAACATTCATTGTGTGCAATCATGCATAGCACAGGAATAGAGCAAGTTTACAAAGTAGCAATGATCAGGGTACAAGCTCTGCAGATAGAGCAAAGAACATCATAAACCTTCATCAGAAGTCACATCCTGCGTGCAGGAATATGGGACGAAAAGTCTTGGAAACAGGATTAGATAAGGGACAGCCTTAGCCTGCTGCATCTCATGTCAGGCCAGGGCCACTGGCCCCGACATATACAAACAGAAATATCATGTTTGTTTATCACAGTTCCTCTAGCTTTCTCCCTAGAAAATACGAATGTGTGGAGCTGGTGTCTCCTTTTGGAACCAATTACTGTATCCAAGCTCAAAAAAATGTTCCCCAATAACAAACATTAAAACGATAAAGTCCATCAATAATATCCAGAAAACACAAATACAGAGGCTGTAGCAATATCTGGGATTGTGTTAGCCAAAACACAACTGGATATTTTGGTTTTCATCCAGTCATATCCGGACAAACTGGTGGGGAATTCATATGCAAAGGACCGAGAAAATCAGCGTACAAATGTTTTTGGAGGAAAGCAATGTATTTCCTTAGGCAAGTGCATAAAATGTCATCGATAGAAACAGAAATATCATGTTTGTTTGCCGCAGTTCATCTAGCTTTCTCCCTAGAAAATACGAATGTGTAGAGCTGGTGTCTCCATGTGGAACCAATTAGTGTTTCCAAACACACAATTAAATGTTCCCTGATAAAAAAATTCAAAACAATAAAATCCGTGGATAATATCAGGAATACACAAACACAAAGGCTGTAGCAATATCTGGGATTCAGTTAGGCAAAAAAAAAAAACAGACATTTCCGGTTCCATCCAGTCATATCCGGACAAACTGGTTTGGAATTAATATGCAATGGACCGAGAAAATCACAGTACAAACGGTTGTGGATAAAAGCAAAGTCTTTTCGTCAGGCAAGTGCATAAAGTGTCTTTTATACAAACAGAAATATCATGTTTGTTTGCCGCAGTTACTCTAGCTTTCTCCCTAGAAAATACAAATATGTAGAGCGGGTGTCTTCATGTGGAACCAATTACTGTATCCAAGCTCAAAATAAAATGTTCCCCGAAAAAAACATTCAAAACAATAAAGTCCATCAATAATTTCCGGAAAACACAAACACAGAGGCTGTAGCAATATCTGGGATTGAGTTAGCCAAAACACAACCGTATATTTCCGGTTCCATCCAGTCATATCCGGACAACGTGGTTTGGAATTCGTATGCAATGGACCGAGAAAATCACACTACAAATGGTTTTGGAGAAAAGCAAAGTCTTTTCGTTAGGCAAGTGCATAAAATGTCATCGATACAAACAGAAATATCATGTTTGTTTGCCACAATTCCTATACCTTTCTCCCTGGAAAATAGGAACATGTAGAGCTGGTGTCTCCAAGTGGAATCAATTACTGTATCCAAGCTCAAAATGTAATGTTCCCTGACAAACAACATTCAAAACAATGAAGTCCATTGATAATATCTAGAAATCACAAACACAGAGGCTGTAGTAATATCTGGGATTGAGTTAGCCAAAACACACCCGGAAATTTCTGGTTTCATCCAGTCATATCCGGACAAACTGGTGTGGAATTCGTATGCATTGGACCGAGAAAATCACAGTAAAAATGGTTTTGGAGAAAAGCAAAGTCTTTTCATTTGGCAAGTCCATAAAATGTTATGGATACAAACAGAAATATCATGTTTGTTTGTCGCAGTTCCTCTAGCTTTCTTCCTAGAAAATACGAATGTGTAGAGGTGGTTTTCCCATGATGAACTAATTAGTGTTTCAACGGTACAAAATGAAATGTTCCCTTATAAAAACACTCAAGGCCGGCGCCGTGGCTCAACAGGCTAATCCTCCGCCTTGCGGCACCGGCACACCGGGTTCTAGTCCCGGTCGGGGCACCGATCCTGTCCCGGTTGCCCCTCTTCCAGGCCAGCTCTCTGCTGTGGCCAGGGAGTGCAGTGGAGGATGGCCCAAGTGCTTGGGCTCTGCACCCCATGGGAGACCAGGATAAGCACCTGGCTCCTGCCATCGGAAAAGCGCAGTGCGCTGGCCGTAGTGCGCTACCGCGGCGGCCATAGAGGGTGAACCAACGGCAAAGGAAGACCTTTCTCCCTGTCTCTCTCTCTCTCTCTCACTGTCCACTCTGCCTGTCAAAAATTAAAAAAAAAGAAGAAAAAAAACACTCAAAACAATGAAGTCCATCGATAATATCCAGAAAACACAACTACAGAGGCTTTTACAATTTTTCTGATTGAGTTAGCCAAAAGACAAGCGGATATTTCTGGTTTCATCCAGTCATGTCCGGACAAAGTAATGTGGAATTCGTGTGCAATGGACCGAGAATATTCACAGTAGAAATGGTTTTAGAGAAAAGCAAAGTCTTTTCATTAGGCAATGTATAACATGCCATCTATACAGTCAGAAATATCATGTTTGTTTGTCGTAGTTCCTCTAGCTTTCTCCCTAGAAAACGAATGTGTAGAGCTGGTGTGTCCACGTGGAACCAATTATTGTTTCCAAAAGCCAAATTAAATGTTCCCTGATAAAAAACATTCAAAACTGCAAAGTCCGTGGATAATATCAGGAATGCACAATCACAGAGGCTGTAGCAATATCTGGGATTGAGTTAGCCAAAACACAACCGGATATTTCTGGTTTCATCCAGTCATATCGGGACGAACTGGTATGGAATTCGTATGCAATGGACTGAGAAAATCACAGTAAAAATGGTTTTGGGGAAGAGCAAAGTCTTTTCTTTAGGCAAGTGCATAAAATGCCATCTATACAAACAGAAATATCATGTTTGTTTGCCGCAGTTCCTCTAGCTTTCTCACTAGAAAATATGAATGTGTAGAGCTGGTATCCCCATGATGAACCAATTAGTGTTTCAATGGTACAAAATAAAATGTTCCCTGATAAAAACATTCAAAACAATAAAGTCCATCGTTAATATCCAGAAAACGCAAACACAGAGGTTGTAGCAATATCTGGGATTGAGTTAGCCAAAACACAACCGGATATTTCCGGTTTCATCCAGTCATATCCGGACAAAGTGGTATGGAATTCGTATGCAATGGACTGAGAAATCACAGTAAAAATGGTTTTGGGGAAAAGCAAAGTCTTTTCTTTAGGCAAGTGCATAAAATGTCATCTATATAAACTGAAACATCATTGTGTTTGCCGCAGTTCCTCTAGCTTTCTCCTTAGAAAATACGAATTGTAGAGCTGGTGTCTCCATGTGGAGCCAAATATTTTTTCAACAAGAAAATTAAATGTTCCCTGATAAAAAACTTTCAAAACAATAAAGTCCTTGGATAATATCAGGAATACACAAACACAGAGGCTGTAGCAATATCTGGGATTCAGTTAACCAAAAAACAACTGGATATTTCTGGTTTCATCCAGTCATATCCGGACAAAGTGGTGTGGAATTCGTATGCAATGTACCGAGAAAATCACAGTACAAATGGTTCTGGAGAAAGGCAAAGTCTTTCGTTAGGCAAGTGCATAAAATATAATCTATACAAACAGAAATATCATGTCTGTTTGTCGCAGTTCCTGGAGCTTTCTGCCTAGAAAATACGATTGTGTAGAGCTGGTTTCTCCATGTGGAACCAATCAGTGATTCCAAGCAGAAAATTAAATATTCCCTGATAAAAAACATTGAAAACAATAAAGTCCATGGATAATAACAGGAATACACAAACATAGAGGCTGTAGCAATATCTGGGATTGAGTTAGCCAAAAGACAAGCAGATATTCCTGATTTCATCAAGTCATATCTGGAAAACCTGGTGTGGAATCCGTATGCAATGGACCAAAAAATCACAGTAAAAATGATTTTGGAGAAAAGCAAAGTCTTTTCGTTAGGCAAGTGCATAAAATGTCATCTATACAAACAGAAATATCATGTTTGTTTGCCGCAGTTCCTCTAGCTTTGCCCTATAAAATACGAATGTGTGGAGCTGGTGTCCATGTGGAGCCAATTAGGGTTTCCAAGGTATAATAAAATGATCCCTGATAAAAAGCATTAAAAACAATAAAGTCCGTTGATAATATCCAGGAAACACAAACACAGTGCCTGTAACAATATCTGGGATTGAGTTAGCGAAAAAAAAAAAAAAAAAAACGGATATTTCCGGTTTCATCCAGTCATATTCGGATAAAGTGGTGTGGAACTCATACGCAATGGACCGAGAAAATCACAGTACAAATGCTTTTGGAGAAAAGCAAAGTCTTCTCGTTGGGCAAGTGTATAAAATGTCATCTATACAAACAGAAATGTCATGTTTGTTTGTCGCAGTTCCTCGAGCTTTCTGACTAGAAAATACGAATGTGTGGAGCTGGAGTCCACAAGATGAACCGATTAGTGTTTCAATATCACAAAATTAAATTTTCCCTGATAAAAACATTCAAAAAAATAAACTACATCGAAAATATCCAGAAAACACAACACTTAGGCTTTCACAACATTTCGGATTGAGTTAGTCAAAACACAACCGGATATTTCTGGTTTCATCCAGTCATATCCGGACAAAGTGGTGTGGAATTCGTATGCAATGGACCGAGAAAATCACAGTACAAATGGTTTTGGAGAAAAGCAAAGTCTTTTCGTTAGGCATGTGCATAAAACGTCATCTATACAAACAGAAATATCATGTTTGTTTGCCGCAGTACCTCTTGCTTTCTCCCTAGAAATTACGAATGTGTGGAGCTGGTGTCTCCATGTGGAACCAATTAGTGTTTCCAAGCACAAAATTAAATGTTCCCTGATAAAAAACATTCAAAACAATAAACTCCATCGATAATATCTTGAAAACACAAACACAGAGGCTTTCACAATATTTCTGTCAGTTAGCCAAAACACAACCGGATATTTCTGGTTTCATCCAGTCGTATCCGGACAAAGGTTTGGAATTCGTATGCAATGGACCGAGAAAATCACAGTACAAATGGTTTTGGAGAAAAGCAAAGTCTTTACGTTAGTCAAGTGCATAATATGTCATCTATACAAACAGAAATATCATGTGTGTTTTTCGCAGTTCCTTGAGCATTCTGCCTAGAAAATACGATTGTGTAGAGCGGGTGTCTCCATGTGGAACCAATTAGTGTTCCAAGAACAAAATTAAATGTTCCCTGATAAAAAACATTCAAAACAAAAAAGTCCGTGGATAATATTAGGAATACCCAAACAGAGAGGCTGTAGCAATATCTGGGATTGAGTTAGAAAAACAAAACAGGATATTTCTGGTTTAATCCAGCCATATCCGGACAAATTGCTGTGGAATTCTTATGCAATGGACCGAGAAAGTCACAGTAAAAATGGTTTTGGAGAAAAGCAAAGTCTTTTCGATAGGCAAGTGCAGAAAATGTCATCGATACTAACAGAAATATCATGTTTGTTTGCCGCAGTTCCTCTAGCTTTCTCCCTAGAAAATATGAGTGTGTAGAGCTCGTGTCCTCATGATGAACCAATTAGTGTTTCAACGGTACAAAATGAAATGTTCCCTTATAAAAACATTCAAAACAATGAAGTCCATCAATAATATCGAGAAAACTCAAATACAGACGCTTTTAAAATATTTCAGATTGAGTTAGCCAAAAGACAACCGGATATTTCCGGTTTCATCCAGTCATATCGGGACAAAGTTTTGTGGAATTCGTATGGAATGGACAGAGAAAATCAGAGTAAAAATGGTTTTGGAGAAAAGCAAAGCCTTTTCGTTAGGCAAGTGCATAAAATGTAATCTATACAAAAAGAAATATCATGTTTGTCGCTGTTCCTCTAGCTTTCTCCCAGAAAATACGAATGTGTAGAGCTGGTGTATCCATGTGGAACCAATTACTTTTTCCAAGCACAAAATTAAATGTTCCCTGAAAAAAAAACATTGAAAAATATAAAGTCCGTGGTTACTATCAGGAATACACAAGCACAGAGGCTTAGCAATATCTGCGATTGAGTTAGCCAAAAGAGAAGCAGATATTCCTGATTTAATCCAGTCATATCTGGAAAACCTGGTGTGGAATTCGTATGCAATGGACCGATAAAATCACAGTACAAATGCTTTTGGAGAAAAGCAAGTCTTTTCATTAGGCAAGTGCATAAAATGTCATCTATACAAACAGAAATGTCATGTTTGTTTGTCGCAGTTCCTCGAGCTTTCTGACTAGAAAATAAGAATGTGTGGAGCTGGAGTCCACAAGATGAACCGATTAGTGTTTCATTATTACAAAATTAAATGTTCCCTGATAAAAACATTCAAAAAAATAAACTACATCGAAAATATCCAGAAAACACAACACTTAGGCTTTCACAACATTTCGGATTGAGTTAGCCAAAACACAACTGGATATTTCTAGTTTCATCCAGTCATATCCGGACAAAGTGGTGTGGAATTCGTATGCAATGGACCGAGAAAATCACAGTACAAATGGTTTTGGAGAAAAGCAAAGTCTTTTCGTTAGGCAAGTGCATAAAATGTCATCTATACAAATAGAAATATCATCTTTTTTTGCCGCAGTTCCTCTAGATTTCTCCCTAGAAATTACGAATGTGTGGAGCTGGTGTCTCTACGTGGAGCCAATTAGGGTTTTCAAGGTATAATAAAATGTTCCCTGATAAAAAGCATTAAAAACAATAAAGTCCGTTGATAATATCCAGGAAACACAAACACAGAGCCTGTAACAATATCTGGGATTGAGTTAGCGAAAAAAAAAAAAAAACGGATATTTCCGGTTTCATCCAGTCATATTCGGATAAAGTGGTGTGGAACTCATACGCAATGGACCGAGAAAATCACAGTACAAATGCTTTTGGAGAAAAGCAAAGTCTTCTCATTGGGCAAGTGTATAAAATGTCATCTATACAAACAGAAATGTCATGTGTGTTTTTTGCAGTTCCTTGAGCATTCTACCTAGAAAATATGATTGTGTAGTGTTGGGTCTCCACGTGGAACCAATTAGTGTTCCAAGAACAAAATTAAATGTTCCCTGATAAAAAACATTCAAAACAAAAAAGTCCGTGGATAGTATTAGGAATACACAAACACAGAGGCTGTAGCAATATCTGGGATTGAGTTAGCCAAAACACAACTGGATATTTCCAGTTTCATCCAGTCATATCCGGACAAACTGGTGTGGAATTCGTATGCAATGTACCGAGAAAATCACAGTACAAATGGTTCTGGAGAAAGGCAAAGTCTTTCGTTAGACAAGTGCATAAAATGTAATCTATACAAACAGAGATATCATGTCTGTTTGTCGCAGTTCCTGGAGCTTTCTGCTTAGAAAATACGAATGTGTAGAGCTGGTGTCTCCATGTGGAACCAATCAGAGATTCCAAGCAGAAAATTAAATATTACCTGAAAAAAACATTGAAAACAATTAAGTCCATGGATAATAACAGGAATACACAAACATAGAGGCTGTATCCATATCTGGGATTGAGTTAGCCAAAAGACAAGCAGATATTCCTGATTTCATCCAGTCATATCTGGAAAAACTTGTGTGGAATTCATATGCAATGGACCAAAAAATCACAGTAAAAATGATTTTGGAGAAAAGCAAAGTCTTTTCGTTAGGCAAGTGCATAAAATGTCATCTATACAAACAGAAATATCATGTTTGTTTGCCGCAGTTCCTCTAGCTTTCTCCCTATAAAATACGAATGTGTGGAGCTGGTGTCTCCATGTGGAGCCAATTAGGGTTTCCAAGGTATAATAAAATGATCCCTGATAAAAAGCATTAAAAACAATAAAGTCCGTTGATAATATCCAGGAAACACAAACACAGAGCCTGTAACAATATCTGGGATTGAGTTAGCGAAAAAAAAAAAAACGGATACTTCCGGTTTCATCCAGTCATATTCGGATAAAGTGGTGTGGAACTCATACGCAATGGACCGAGAAAATCACAGTACAAATGCTTTTGGAGAAAAGCAAAGTCTTCTCGTTGGGCAAGTGTATAAAATGTCATCTATACAAACAGAAATGTCATGTTTGTTTGTCGCAGTTCCTCGAGCTTTCTGACTAGAAAATATGAATGTTTGGAGCTGGAGTCCACAAGATGAACCGATTAGTGTTTCAATATTACAAAATTAAATGTTCCCTGATAAAAACATTCAAAAAAATAAACTACATCGAAAATATCCAGAAAACACAACACTTAGGCTTTCACAATATTTCGGATTGAGTTAGCCAAAACACAACCGGATATTTCTGGTTTCATCCAGTCATATCCGGACAAAGTGGTGTGGAATTCGTATGGAATGTACCGATAAAATCACAGTACAAATGATTTTGGAGAAAAGCAAAGTCTTTTCATTAGGCAAGTGCATAAAATGTCATCTATACAAACAGAAATATCATGTTTGTTTGCCGCAGTACCTCTTGCTTTCTCCCTAGAAATTACGAATGTGTGGAGCTGGTGTCTCCATGTGGAACCAATTAGTGTTTCCAAGCACAAAATTAAATGTTCCCTGATAAAAAACATTCAAAACAATAAACTCCATCAATAATATCCAGAAAACACAAACACAGAGGCTTTCAAAATATTTCTGATTCAGTTAGCCAAAACACAACCGGATATTTCTGGTTTCATCCAGTCATATCCGGACAAACATGTGGAATTCGTATGCAATGGACCGAGAAAATCACAGTACAAATGGTTTTGGAGAAAAGCAAAGTCTTTATGTTAGTCAAGTGCATAAAATGTCATCTATACAAACAGAAATATCATGTGTGTTTTTCACAGTTCCTTGAGCATTCTGCCTAGAAAATACGATTGTGTAGAGCGGGTGTCTCCATGTGGAACCAATTAGTGTTCCAAGAACAAAATTAAATGTTCCCTGATAAAAAACATTCAAAACAAAAAAGTCCGTGGATAATATTAGGAATACACAAACAGAGAGGCTGTAGCAATAACTGGGATTGAGTTAGCCAAAACACAACAGGATATTTCTGGTTTCATCCAGCCATATCCGGACAAATTGCTGTGGAATTCGTATGCAATGGACCGAGAAAGTCACAGTAAAAATGGTTTTGGAGAAAAGCAAAGTATTTTCGATAGGCAAGTGCAGAAAATGTCATCGATACTAACAGAAATATCATGATTGTTTGCCGCAGTTCCTCTAGCTTTCTCCCTAGAAAATAAGAATGTGTAGAGCTGGTGTTGCCATGATGAACCAATTAGTGTTTAAACGGTACAAAATGAAATGTTCCCTTATAAAAACATTCAAAACAATGAAGTCCATCAATAATATCGAGAAAACTCAAATACAGACGCTTTTAAAATATTTCGGATTGAGTTAGCCAAAAGACAACTGGATATTTCTGGTTTCATCCAGTCATATCAGGACAAAGTGTTGTGGAATTCGTATGGAATGGACAGAGAAAATCAGAGTAAAAATGGTTTTGGAGAAAAGCAAAGCCTTTTCGTTAGGCAAGTGCATAAAATGTAATCTATACAAAAAGAAATATCATGTTTGTATGTCGCAGTTCCTCTAGCTTTCTCCCAGAAAATACGAATGTGTAGAGCTGGTGTATCCATGTGGAAAGAATTAGTGTTTCCAAGCACAAAATTAAATGTTCCCTGAAAAAAAAAAAACATTGAAAAATATAAAGTCCGTGGTTACTATCAGGAATACACAAGCACAGAGGCTTAGCAATATCTGGGATTGAGTTAGCCAAAAGAAAACTGGATATTACCGGATTCATCCAGTCATATCCGGACAAACTGGTGTGGAATTCGTATGCAATGTACCGAGAAAATCACAGTACAAATGGTTCTGGAGAAAGGCAAAGTCTTTCGTCAGGCAAGTGCATAAAATGTAATCTATACAAACAGAAATTTCATGTCTGTTTGTCGCAGTTCCTCTTCCTATCTCCCTAGAAATTACGAATGTGTAGATCTGGTGTTTCCATGATGAACCAATTAGTGTTTCCATGGTACTAAATTAAATGTTCCCTGATGAAAAACATTCAAAAGAAGAAAGTCTGTTGATAATATCCAGCTAACAGAAACAGAGAGGCTGTAGCAATATCTGGAATTGAGTTAGCCAAAAGAAAACCGGATATTTCCGGTTTCATCCAGTCATATCCGGACAAACTGGTGTGGAATTCGTATGCAATGGACCGAGAAAATCACATTACAAATGGTTTTGAAGAAAAGCAAAGTCTTTACGTTAGTCAAGTGCATAAAATGTCATCTATACAAACAGAAATGTCATGTTTGTTTGTCCCATTTCCTCTAGCTTTCTCCCTATAAAATACAAATGTGTGGAGCTGGTGTCTCCATGTGGGACCAATTAGTGTTCCAAGAACAAAATTAAATGTTCCCTGATAAAAACATTCAACACAATAAACTCCATCGCTAATATCCAGAAAACACAAACACAGAGGCTTTCAGAATATTTCTGATTCAGTTAGCTAAAACACAACCGGAGATTTCTGGTTTCATCCAGTCATATCCGGACAAAGTGTTTAGGAATTCGTATGAAATGGACCGAGAAAATCACAGTAAAAATGGTTTTATAGAAAAGCAAAGTGTTTTCATTAGGCAAATGCATAAAATGTCATCTATACAAACAGAAATATCATGTTTGTTTGCCGCAGTTCCTCTAGCTTTCTCCATAGAAAATAAGAATGTGTTGAGCTGGTGTCCCCACGATAAACCAATTAGTGTTTCAAGGGTACAAAATTAAATGTTCCCTGCTAACAAACATTCAAAACCAGAAAGTCCGTGGATAATATCAGGAAAACACAAACATAGAGGATGTAGCAATATCTGGGATTGAGTTAATTAAAACAAAACCGGATATTTCAGGTTCTATCCAGTCATATGTGGTGAACTGGTGTGAAATTAGTATGCAATGGAACGAAAAAATCACATTACAATTGGTTTTGTTGAAAAGCAAAGTCTTTTCGTTAGGCAAGTGCATAAAATGTCATCTATACAAACAGAAATACCATCTTTGTTTGCCGCAGTTCCTCTAGCTTTCTCCCTAAAAAAAAACGAATGTGTAGAGCTGGTGTCTCCATTGGAACCAATTAGTGTTTCCAAGAACAAAATTAAATGTTCCCCGATAAAAAATAGTCTTTCGTTAGGCAAGTGCATAAAATGTCATCTATACAAACAGAAATATCATGATTGTTTGTCGCAGTTCCTCTAGATTTCTCCCCAGAAAATACAAATGTGTAGAGCTGGTGTCCCCATGATGAACCTTTTAGTGTTTCAACGGTACAAAATGAAATGTTCCCTGATAAATAACATTCAAAACAATAAAGTCCGTGGATAATATTAGGAATACACAAACACAGAGGCTGTAGGAATATCTGGGATTGAGTTAGCCAAAACACAACCGGATATCTGGTTTCACCAGTCATATCTGGACAAAGTAGTGTGGAATTCAGATGCAATGGACCGAAATCATCACAGTAAAAATGGTTTTGGAGGAAAGCAAAGTCTTTTCGTTAGGCAATGCATAAAATGCCATCTATACAAACAGTAATATCATGTTTGTTTGCTGCAGTTCCTCTTGCTTACTCCCTAGAAATACGAATGTGTAGATCTGGTGTCTCCATGTGGAAACAATTAGTGTTTCCAAGCACAAAATTAATGTTCCCTGATGAAAAACATAGAAAACAATAAAGTCTGTTGATAATATCCGGAAAACACAAACACAGAGGCTGTAGCCATATGTGGGATTGAGTTAGCCAAAAGACAACCGAATATTTCCGATTTCATCCAGTCATATCCAGACAAACTGGTGTGGAATTCATATGCAATGGACCGAGAAAATCACAGTAAAAATGGTTTTGGAGAAAAGCAAAGTCTTTTTATTAGGCAAATGCATAAAATGTCATGTATACAAACAGAAATATCATGTTTGTTTGCCGCAGTTTCTCTATTTTTCTTTCTAGATAATACGAATGTGTAGACCTGGTGTCCCCTTGTGGAACTAATTAGTGATTCTACGGTACAAAATTAAATGTACCCTGATAGAAACATTCAAAACATTAAAGTCCATCAATAATATCCACAAAACACAAACACAGATGCTTTCAGAATATTTCGGATTGAGTTAGCTAAAACACAACCACATATTTCTCGTTTCATCCAGTCATATCTGGACAAACTTGTGTGGAATTCGTATGTAATGGACCGAGAAAATAACAGTAAAAATGGTTTTGGGGAAAAGCAAAGTCTTTTTGTTAGGGAAGTATATAAAATGTCATCGATACAAACAGAAATATCATGTTTGTTTGCCGCAGTTCCTGTAGCTTTCTCCCTAGAAAATATGAATGTGTAGAGCTGGTGTTCCCATGATGAACCAGTTAGTGTATCTAAGCTCAAAATTCAATGTTCCCCGATGAAAAACCTTCAAAACAATAATGTCCTTTGAAAATATCCAGAAAACTCAAACAGGCTGTCACAATATCTGGGATTGAGTTAGCCAGAATAAAACCAGATATTTCTGGTTTCCTCCAGGCATGTCCAGAGAAAGTGGTGTGGAAGTCATTTGCAATGGACTGAGAAAATCACAGTAAAAATGCCTTTGGAGAAAAGCAAAGTTTTTTCGTTGGGCAAGTGCATAAAATGTCATCTATACAAACAGAAATATCATGTTGGTTTGCCACAGTTCCTCTAGCTTTCTTCCTAGAAAATACGAATGTGTAGAGCTGGTGTCCCCATGATGAACCAATTATTTTTTCTATGGTACAAATTAAATGATCCCTGATAAAATCATTCAAAACCCGAAAGTCCATCGATAATACCCAGAAAACACAAACACAGAATCTTTCACAATATTTCGGGTAGAGTTAGCCAAAACACAACTGGATATTTCCGGTTACATCCAGGTATATCCAGAAAAAGTCATGTGGAATTCCTACGCAATTGACAGAGAAAATCACAGCACAAATGCTTTTGGAGAAAAGCAAAGTCTTTTCGTTAGTCAAGTGCATAAAATGTCATCTATACAAACAGAAATATCATGTTTTTTTGCCGCAGTTCCTCTGGCTTTCTCCCTAGAAAATACGAATGTGTGGAGCTGGTGTCCCCATGATGAACCAATTAATGTTTTAATGGTACAAAATTAAAAGTTCCCTGATAAAAACATTCATAAAAATAAACTCCATCGAAAATATCCAAAAAACACAAACACAGAGGCTTTCACAATATATCGGATTGAGTTAGCCAAAACACAACCGGATATTTCCGGTTTCATCCAGTCATAACCGGACAAACTGGTGTGGAATTCATATGCAATGTACCGAGGAAATCATAGTAAAAATGGTTTTGGAGAAAAGCAAAGTCTTTTCATTAGGCAAGTGCATAAAATGTCAAATATACAAAAAGAAATATCATGTTTGCTTTACGTAGTTTCTCTAGCTTTCTCCCTTTAAAATATGAATTTGTGGAGCTGCTGTCCACATGATGAACCAATTGGTGTTTCAAAGGTACAAAATAAAATGTTCCCTGATAAAAACATTCAAAACAATAAAGTCCATCGATAATATCCAGAAAACACAAACACAGAGGCTTTCACAATATTTCGGATTGAGTTAGCCAAAACACCACTGGAAATTTCCGGTTACATCCAGTCATATCTGGAAAAACTAGTGTGGAATTCGTATGCAATGGACCGAGAAAATCACAGTACAAATGGTTTTGTAGAAAAGCAAAGTCTTTGCGTTAGGCAAGTGCATAAATTGTCATCTACACAAACAGAAATAGCATGTTTCTTTGCTGCTTTTCCTCTAGCTCTCTCCCTAGAAAATATGAATGTGTAGAGCTGGTGTCTCCATGTGGAAACCATTAGTGTTTCCAAACACAAAATTAAATGTTCCCTGATATAAAACATTCAAAACAATAAAGTCCATGAATAATATCAGGAATACACAAACACAGTGGCTGTAGCAATATGTGGAATTGAGTTAGCCAAAACACAACCGGGTATTTCTGTTTTCATCCAGTCATATCTGCTGAACTGGTGTTGAATTCGTATGCAATAGACCGAGAAAATCACAGTAAAAATGGCTTTAGAGAAAAGCAAAGTCTTTTCGTTAGGAAAGTGCATAAAATGTCATGTATACAAACAGAAATATCATGTTTGTTTGCCACAGTTCCTCTAGCTTTCTCCCTAAAAAATACGAATGTGTAGAGCTGGTGATGAACCAATTATTGGTTCAACGGTACAAAATTAAATTTTACCTGATAAAAACATTCAAAACAATAAAGTCCATCGATAATATCAAGAAAACACAAACACAGAGGCTGTAGCAATATTTCGCAATGAGTTAGCCAAAACACAACTGGATATGACTGGTTTCATCCAGTCATATCCGGACAAAGTGGTGTGGAATTCATATGCAATGGGCTGATAAAATCAGAGTACAAAGGGTTTGGAGAAAAGCAAATTCTTTTCGTTAGTCAAGTGCATAAAATGTCATCTATACAAACAGAAATATCATGTTTGTTTGCCGCAGTTCCTCTAGCTTTCTCCCTAGAAAATAGGAATGTGTAGAGCAGGTGTCTCCATGTGGAACCTATTAGTGTTTCAACAATACAAAGTTACATGTTCCCTGATAAAAACATTCAAAACATTAAAGTCCGTTGATAATATACAGCAAAAAACAAACAGAGCCGCTGTAGCAATATCTGGAATTGAGATAGCCAAAAAAAAAAACCGGATATTTCCGGGTTCATCCAGTAATAACTTGACAAACTTGTGTGGAATTCGTATGCAATGGATGGAGAAAATCACAGCAAAAATGGTTTTGGAGAAAACCAGTCTTTTCGTTAGGCAACTGCATAAAATGTCATCTATACAAACAGAAATATCATGTTAGCTTGCCGCAGTTCCACTAGCTTTCTCCCTAGATTATACGACTGTGTGGAGCTGGTGTCCTCATGATGAACCAATTATTGTTTCAAAGGTAAAAATTAAATGTTCCTTGATATAAAAATTCTAAACAATAAAGTCCATCGCTAATATCCAGAAAACACAAACACAGAGGCTTCACCATATTTCGGATTTTGTTAGCCAAAACACAACTGGATATTTCTGGTTTCATCCTGTCATATCCGGACAAACTGGTGTGGAATTTGTATGCAATGGACCGAGAAAAACACAGTACAAATGGTTTTGGAGAAAAGCAAAGTATTTTCGTTAGGCAAGTGAATCAAATGTCATCGATACAAACAGAAATATCATGTTTGTTTGCCGAAGTTCCTCTAGGTTTCTCTCAAGAAAATATGGATGTGTAGAGCTGGTGTCTCCATGTGGAACCAATTACTTTTTCCAAGCACAAAATTAAATGTACCCTGTAAAAAAACGTTGAAAAATATAAAGTCCATGCATAATATCAGGAATACACAAACACAGAGGCTGTAGCAATTTTTCGGATTGAGTTAGCCAAAACACAACCGGATATTTCAGGTTTCATCCGGTCATATCAGGACAAAGTTGTGTGGAATTCCTATGCAATGGACCGAGAAAATCACAGTACAAATGGTTTTGGAGAAAAGCAAAGTCTTTTCATTAGGCAAGTGCATAAAATGTCATCTATACAAACAGAAATATCATGTTTGTTTGCCACAGTTCCTCTAGCTTTCTCCCTAGAATATATGAATGTGTAGATCTGGTGTCTTCATGTGGAACCAATTACTGTTTCCAAGCACAAAAATTAAATGTACCCTGTAAAAAAACAATGAAAAATATAAAGTCCATGCATAATATCAGGAATACACAAACACAGGGTCTGTTGCAATATGTTGGATTGAGTTCGCCAAAGCACAACCAGATATTTCTGGTTTCATCCAGTCATATCCGGACAAAGAGGTGTGGAATTCGTATTCAATGGACTGAGAAAATCACAGTAAAATGGTTTTGGAGAAAAGCAAATACTTTTTGTTAGTCAAATGCATAAAATGTAATCGAAACAAACAGAAATATCATGTTTGTTTGCCCCAGTTCCTCTAGCTTTCTCCCAAGAAAATACAAATGTATAGAGCTTGTGTCCAATGATGAACCAATTAGTGTCTCTACGGTACAAAATTAAATGTTCCCTGATAAAAAACCTTCAAAACACTAAAGTCCATCGATAATATCCAGAAAACACAAACACAGAGGCTTTCACAATATTTCGGTTTGAGTTAGCCAAAACATGACCGGATATTTCTGGTTTCATCCAGTCATATCAGGACAAAGTGGTGTGGAATTCGTATGGAATGTACCGAGAAAATCACAGTACAAATGGTTTTGGAGAAAAGCAAAGTCTTTTCGTTAGGCAAGTGCATAAAATGTCATCTATATAAACAGAAATATCATGATTGTTTGCCGCAGTACCTCTTGCTTTCTCCCTAGAAATTACGAATGTGTGGAGCTGGTGTCTCCATGTGGAACCAATTAGTGTTTCCAAGCACAAAATTAAATGTTCCCTGATAAAAAACATTCAAAACAATAAAGTCCATCGATAATATCCAGAAAACACAAACACAGAGGCTTTCACAATATTTCTGATTCAGTTAGCCAAAACACAACCGGATATTTCTGGTTTCATCCAGTCGTATCCGGAAAAACGTTTGGAATTCGTATGCCATGGACCGAGAAAATCACAGTACAAATGGTTTTGGAGAAAAGCAAAGTCTTTACGTTAGTCAAGTGCATAAAATGTCATCTATACAAACAGAAATATCATGTGTGTTTTTTGCAGTTCCTTGAGCATTCTACCTAGAAAATATGATTGTGTAGAGTTGGGTCTCCACGTGGAACCAATTAGTGTTCCAAGAACAAAATTAAATGTTCCCTGATAAAAAACATTCAAAACAAAAAAGTCCGTGGATAGTATTAGGAATACACAAACACAGAGGCTGTAGCAATATCTGGGATTGAGTTAGCCAAAACACAACTGGATATTTCCGGTTTCATCCAGTCATATCCGGACAAACTGGTGTGGAATTCGTATGCAATGTACCGAGAAAATCACAGTACAAATGGTTCTGGAGAAAGGCAAAGTCTTTCGTTAGACAAGTGCATAAAATGTAATCTATACAAACAGAGATATCATGTCTGTTTGTCGCAGTTCCTGGAGCTTTCTGCTTAGAAAATACGAATGTGTAGAGCTGGTGTCTCCATGTGGAACCAATCAGAGATTCCAAGCAGAAAATTAAATATTACCTGAAAAAAACATTGAAAACAATTAAGTCCATGGATAATAACAGGAATACACAAACATAGAGGCTGTATCCATATCTGGGATTGAGTTAGCCAAAAGACAAGCAGATATTCCTGATTTCATCCAGTCATATCTGGAAAAACTTGTGTGGAATTCATATGCAATGGACCAAAAAATCACAGTAAAAATGATTTTGGAGAAAAGCAAAGTCTTTTCGTTAGGCAAGTGCATAAAATGTCATCTATACAAACAGAAATATCATGTTTGTTTGCCGCAGTTCCTCTAGCTTTCTCCCTATAAAATACGAATGTGTGGAGCTGGTGTCTCCATGTGGAGCCAATTAGGGTTTCCAAGGTATAATAAAATGATCCCTGATAAAAAGCATTAAAAACAATAAAGTCCGTTGATAATATCCAGGAAACACAAACACAGAGCCTGTAACAATATCTGGGATTGAGTTAGCGAAAAAAAAAAAAACGGATACTTCCGGTTTCATCCAGTCATATTCGGATAAAGTGGTGTGGAACTCATACGCAATGGACCGAGAAAATCACAGTACAAATGCTTTTGGAGAAAAGCAAAGTCTTCTCGTTGGGCAAGTGTATAAAATGTCATCTATACAAACAGAAATGTCATGTTTGTTTGTCGCAGTTCCTCGAGCTTTCTGACTAGAAAATATGAATGTTTGGAGCTGGAGTCCACAAGATGAACCGATTAGTGTTTCAATATTACAAAATTAAATGTTCCCTGATAAAAACATTCAAAAAAATAAACTACATCGAAAATATCCAGAAAACACAACACTTAGGCTTTCACAATATTTCGGATTGAGTTAGCCAAAACACAACCGGATATTTCTGGTTTCATCCAGTCATATCCGGACAAAGTGGTGTGGAATTCGTATGGAATGTACCGATAAAATCACAGTACAAATGATTTTGGAGAAAAGCAAAGTCTTTTCATTAGGCAAGTGCATAAAATGTCATCTATACAAACAGAAATATCATGTTTGTTTGCCGCAGTACCTCTTGCTTTCTCCCTAGAAATTACGAATGTGTGGAGCTGGTGTCTCCATGTGGAACCAATTAGTGTTTCCAAGCACAAAATTAAATGTTCCCTGATAAAAAACATTCAAAACAATAAACTCCATCAATAATATCCAGAAAACACAAACACAGAGGCTTTCAAAATATTTCTGATTCAGTTAGCCAAAACACAACCGGATATTTCTGGTTTCATCCAGTCATATCCGGACAAACATGTGGAATTCGTATGCAATGGACCGAGAAAATCACAGTACAAATGGTTTTGGAGAAAAGCAAAGTCTTTATGTTAGTCAAGTGCATAAAATGTCATCTATACAAACAGAAATATCATGTGTGTTTTTCACAGTTCCTTGAGCATTCTGCCTAGAAAATACGATTGTGTAGAGCGGGTGTCTCCATGTGGAACCAATTAGTGTTCCAAGAACAAAATTAAATGTTCCCTGATAAAAAACATTCAAAACAAAAAAGTCCGTGGATAATATTAGGAATACACAAACAGAGAGGCTGTAGCAATAACTGGGATTGAGTTAGCCAAAACACAACAGGATATTTCTGGTTTCATCCAGCCATATCCGGACAAATTGCTGTGGAATTCGTATGCAATGGACCGAGAAAGTCACAGTAAAAATGGTTTTGGAGAAAAGCAAAGTATTTTCGATAGGCAAGTGCAGAAAATGTCATCGATACTAACAGAAATATCATGATTGTTTGCCGCAGTTCCTCTAGCTTTCTCCCTAGAAAATAAGAATGTGTAGAGCTGGTGTTGCCATGATGAACCAATTAGTGTTTAAACGGTACAAAATGAAATGTTCCCTTATAAAAACATTCAAAACAATGAAGTCCATCAATAATATCGAGAAAACTCAAATACAGACGCTTTTAAAATATTTCGGATTGAGTTAGCCAAAAGACAACTGGATATTTCTGGTTTCATCCAGTCATATCAGGACAAAGTGTTGTGGAATTCGTATGGAATGGACAGAGAAAATCAGAGTAAAAATGGTTTTGGAGAAAAGCAAAGCCTTTTCGTTAGGCAAGTGCATAAAATGTAATCTATACAAAAAGAAATATCATGTTTGTATGTCGCAGTTCCTCTAGCTTTCTCCCAGAAAATACGAATGTGTAGAGCTGGTGTATCCATGTGGAAAGAATTAGTGTTTCCAAGCACAAAATTAAATGTTCCCTGAAAAAAAAAAAACATTGAAAAATATAAAGTCCGTGGTTACTATCAGGAATACACAAGCACAGAGGCTTAGCAATATCTGGGATTGAGTTAGCCAAAAGAAAACTGGATATTACCGGATTCATCCAGTCATATCCGGACAAACTGGTGTGGAATTCGTATGCAATGTACCGAGAAAATCACAGTACAAATGGTTCTGGAGAAAGGCAAAGTCTTTCGTCAGGCAAGTGCATAAAATGTAATCTATACAAACAGAAATTTCATGTCTGTTTGTCGCAGTTCCTCTTCCTATCTCCCTAGAAATTACGAATGTGTAGATCTGGTGTTTCCATGATGAACCAATTAGTGTTTCCATGGTACTAAATTAAATGTTCCCTGATGAAAAACATTCAAAAGAAGAAAGTCTGTTGATAATATCCAGCTAACAGAAACAGAGAGGCTGTAGCAATATCTGGAATTGAGTTAGCCAAAAGAAAACCGGATATTTCCGGTTTCATCCAGTCATATCCGGACAAACTGGTGTGGAATTCGTATGCAATGGACCGAGAAAATCACATTACAAATGGTTTTGAAGAAAAGCAAAGTCTTTACGTTAGTCAAGTGCATAAAATGTCATCTATACAAACAGAAATGTCATGTTTGTTTGTCCCATTTCCTCTAGCTTTCTCCCTATAAAATACAAATGTGTGGAGCTGGTGTCTCCATGTGGGACCAATTAGTGTTCCAAGAACAAAATTAAATGTTCCCTGATAAAAACATTCAACACAATAAACTCCATCGCTAATATCCAGAAAACACAAACACAGAGGCTTTCAGAATATTTCTGATTCAGTTAGCTAAAACACAACCGGAGATTTCTGGTTTCATCCAGTCATATCCGGACAAAGTGTTTAGGAATTCGTATGAAATGGACCGAGAAAATCACAGTAAAAATGGTTTTATAGAAAAGCAAAGTGTTTTCATTAGGCAAATGCATAAAATGTCATCTATACAAACAGAAATATCATGTTTGTTTGCCGCAGTTCCTCTAGCTTTCTCCATAGAAAATAAGAATGTGTTGAGCTGGTGTCCCCACGATAAACCAATTAGTGTTTCAAGGGTACAAAATTAAATGTTCCCTGCTAACAAACATTCAAAACCAGAAAGTCCGTGGATAATATCAGGAAAACACAAACATAGAGGATGTAGCAATATCTGGGATTGAGTTAATTAAAACAAAACCGGATATTTCAGGTTCTATCCAGTCATATGTGGTGAACTGGTGTGAAATTAGTATGCAATGGAACGAAAAAATCACATTACAATTGGTTTTGTTGAAAAGCAAAGTCTTTTCGTTAGGCAAGTGCATAAAATGTCATCTATACAAACAGAAATACCATCTTTGTTTGCCGCAGTTCCTCTAGCTTTCTCCCTAAAAAAAAACGAATGTGTAGAGCTGGTGTCTCCATTGGAACCAATTAGTGTTTCCAAGAACAAAATTAAATGTTCCCCGATAAAAAATAGTCTTTCGTTAGGCAAGTGCATAAAATGTCATCTATACAAACAGAAATATCATGATTGTTTGTCGCAGTTCCTCTAGATTTCTCCCCAGAAAATACAAATGTGTAGAGCTGGTGTCCCCATGATGAACCTTTTAGTGTTTCAACGGTACAAAATGAAATGTTCCCTGATAAATAACATTCAAAACAATAAAGTCCGTGGATAATATTAGGAATACACAAACACAGAGGCTGTAGGAATATCTGGGATTGAGTTAGCCAAAACACAACCGGATATCTGGTTTCACCAGTCATATCTGGACAAAGTAGTGTGGAATTCAGATGCAATGGACCGAAATCATCACAGTAAAAATGGTTTTGGAGGAAAGCAAAGTCTTTTCGTTAGGCAATGCATAAAATGCCATCTATACAAACAGTAATATCATGTTTGTTTGCTGCAGTTCCTCTTGCTTACTCCCTAGAAATACGAATGTGTAGATCTGGTGTCTCCATGTGGAAACAATTAGTGTTTCCAAGCACAAAATTAATGTTCCCTGATGAAAAACATAGAAAACAATAAAGTCTGTTGATAATATCCGGAAAACACAAACACAGAGGCTGTAGCCATATGTGGGATTGAGTTAGCCAAAAGACAACCGAATATTTCCGATTTCATCCAGTCATATCCAGACAAACTGGTGTGGAATTCATATGCAATGGACCGAGAAAATCACAGTAAAAATGGTTTTGGAGAAAAGCAAAGTCTTTTTATTAGGCAAATGCATAAAATGTCATGTATACAAACAGAAATATCATGTTTGTTTGCCGCAGTTTCTCTATTTTTCTTTCTAGATAATACGAATGTGTAGACCTGGTGTCCCCTTGTGGAACTAATTAGTGATTCTACGGTACAAAATTAAATGTACCCTGATAGAAACATTCAAAACATTAAAGTCCATCAATAATATCCACAAAACACAAACACAGATGCTTTCAGAATATTTCGGATTGAGTTAGCTAAAACACAACCACATATTTCTCGTTTCATCCAGTCATATCTGGACAAACTTGTGTGGAATTCGTATGTAATGGACCGAGAAAATAACAGTAAAAATGGTTTTGGGGAAAAGCAAAGTCTTTTTGTTAGGGAAGTATATAAAATGTCATCGATACAAACAGAAATATCATGTTTGTTTGCCGCAGTTCCTGTAGCTTTCTCCCTAGAAAATATGAATGTGTAGAGCTGGTGTTCCCATGATGAACCAGTTAGTGTATCTAAGCTCAAAATTCAATGTTCCCCGATGAAAAACCTTCAAAACAATAATGTCCTTTGAAAATATCCAGAAAACTCAAACAGGCTGTCACAATATCTGGGATTGAGTTAGCCAGAATAAAACCAGATATTTCTGGTTTCCTCCAGGCATGTCCAGAGAAAGTGGTGTGGAAGTCATTTGCAATGGACTGAGAAAATCACAGTAAAAATGCCTTTGGAGAAAAGCAAAGTTTTTTCGTTGGGCAAGTGCATAAAATGTCATCTATACAAACAGAAATATCATGTTGGTTTGCCACAGTTCCTCTAGCTTTCTTCCTAGAAAATACGAATGTGTAGAGCTGGTGTCCCCATGATGAACCAATTACTTTTTCTATGGTACAAATTAAATGATCCCTGATAAAATCATTCAAAACCCGAAAGTCCATCGATAATACCCAGAAAACACAAACACAGAATCTTTCACAATATTTCGGGTAGAGTTAGCCAAAACACAACTGGATATTTCCGGTTACATCCAGGTATATCCAGAAAAAGTCATGTGGAATTCCTACGCAATTGACAGAGAAAATCACAGCACAAATGCTTTTGGAGAAAAGCAAAGTCTTTTCGTTAGTCAAGTGCATAAAATGTCATCTATACAAACAGAAATATCATGTTTTTTTGCCGCAGTTCCTCTGGCTTTCTCCCTAGAAAATACGAATGTGTGGAGCTGGTGTCCCCATGATGAACCAATTAATGTTTTAATGGTACAAAATTAAAAGTTCCCTGATAAAAACATTCATAAAAATAAACTCCATCGAAAATATCCAAAAAACACAAACACAGAGGCTTTCACAATATATCGGATTGAGTTAGCCAAAACACAACCGGATATTTCCGGTTTCATCCAGTCATAACCGGACAAACTGGTGTGGAATTCATATGCAATGTACCGAGGAAATCATAGTAAAAATGGTTTTGGAGAAAAGCAAAGTCTTTTCATTAGGCAAGTGCATAAAATGTCAAATATACAAAAAGAAATATCATGTTTGCTTTACGTAGTTTCTCTAGCTTTCTCCCTTTAAAATATGAATTTGTGGAGCTGCTGTCCACATGATGAACCAATTGGTGTTTCAAAGGTACAAAATAAAATGTTCCCTGATAAAAACATTCAAAACAATAAAGTCCATCGATAATATCCAGAAAACACAAACACAGAGGCTTTCACAATATTTCGGATTGAGTTAGCCAAAACACCACTGGAAATTTCCGGTTACATCCAGTCATATCTGGAAAAACTAGTGTGGAATTCGTATGCAATGGACCGAGAAAATCACAGTACAAATGGTTTTGTAGAAAAGCAAAGTCTTTGCGTTAGGCAAGTGCATAAATTGTCATCTACACAAACAGAAATAGCATGTTTCTTTGCTGCTTTTCCTCTAGCTCTCTCCCTAGAAAATATGAATGTGTAGAGCTGGTGTCTCCATGTGGAAACCATTAGTGTTTCCAAACACAAAATTAAATGTTCCCTGATATAAAACATTCAAAACAATAAAGTCCATGAATAATATCAGGAATACACAAACACAGTGGCTGTAGCAATATGTGGAATTGAGTTAGCCAAAACACAACCGGGTATTTCTGTTTTCATCCAGTCATATCTGCTGAACTGGTGTTGAATTCGTATGCAATAGACCGAGAAAATCACAGTAAAAATGGCTTTAGAGAAAAGCAAAGTCTTTTCGTTAGGAAAGTGCATAAAATGTCATGTATACAAACAGAAATATCATGTTTGTTTGCCACAGTTCCTCTAGCTTTCTCCCTAAAAAATACGAATGTGTAGAGCTGGTGATGAACCAATTATTGGTTCAACGGTACAAAATTAAATTTTACCTGATAAAAACATTCAAAACAATAAAGTCCATCGATAATATCAAGAAAACACAAACACAGAGGCTGTAGCAATATTTCGCAATGAGTTAGCCAAAACACAACTGGATATGACTGGTTTCATCCAGTCATATCCGGACAAAGTGGTGTGGAATTCATATGCAATGGGCTGATAAAATCAGAGTACAAAGGGTTTGGAGAAAAGCAAATTCTTTTCGTTAGTCAAGTGCATAAAATGTCATCTATACAAACAGAAATATCATGTTTGTTTGCCGCAGTTCCTCTAGCTTTCTCCCTAGAAAATAGGAATGTGTAGAGCAGGTGTCTCCATGTGGAACCTATTAGTGTTTCAACAATACAAAGTTACATGTTCCCTGATAAAAACATTCAAAACATTAAAGTCCGTTGATAATATACAGCAAAAAACAAACAGAGCCGCTGTAGCAATATCTGGAATTGAGATAGCCAAAAAAAAAACCGGATATTTCCGGGTTCATCCAGTAATAACTTGACAAACTTGTGTGGAATTCGTATGCAATGGATGGAGAAAATCACAGCAAAAATGGTTTTGGAGAAAACCAGTCTTTTCGTTAGGCAACTGCATAAAATGTCATCTATACAAACAGAAATATCATGTTAGCTTGCCGCAGTTCCACTAGCTTTCTCCCTAGATTATACGAATGTGTGGAGCTGGTGTCCTCATGATGAACCAATTATTGTTTCAAAGGTAAAAATTAAATGTTCCTTGATATAAAAATTCTAAACAATAAAGTCCATCGCTAATATCCAGAAAACACAAACACAGAGGCTTCACCATATTTCGGATTTTGTTAGCCAAAACACAACTGGATATTTCTGGTTTCATCCTGTCATATCCGGACAAACTTGTGTGGAATTTGTATGCAATGGACCGAGAAAAACACAGTACAAATGGTTTTGGAGAAAAGCAAAGTATTTTCGTTAGGCAAGTGAATCAAATGTCATCGATACAAACAGAAATATCATGTTTGTTTGCCGAAGTTCCTCTAGGTTTCTCTCAAGAAAATATGGATGTGTAGAGCTGGTGTCTCCATGTGGAACCAATTACTTTTTCCAAGCACAAAATTAAATGTACCCTGTAAAAAAACGTTGAAAAATATAAAGTCCATGCATAATATCAGGAATACACAAACACAGAGGCTGTAGCAATTTTTCGGATTGAGTTAGCCAAAACACAACCGGATATTTCAGGTTTCATCCGGTCATATCAGGACAAAGTTGTGTGGAATTCCTATGCAATGGACCGAGAAAATCACAGTACAAATGGTTTTGGAGAAAAGCAAAGTCTTTTCATTAGGCAAGTGCATAAAATGTCATCTATACAAACAGAAATATCATGTTTGTTTGCCACAGTTCCTCTAGCTTTCTCCCTAGAATATATGAATGTGTAGATCTGGTGTCTTCATGTGGAACCAATTACTGTTTCCAAGCACAAAAATTAAATGTACCCTGTAAAAAAACAATGAAAAATATAAAGTCCATGCATAATATCAGGAATACACAAACACAGGGTCTGTTGCAATATGTTGGATTGAGTTCGCCAAAGCACAACCAGATATTTCTGGTTTCATCCAGTCATATCCGGACAAAGAGGTGTGGAATTCGTATTCAATGGACTGAGAAAATCACAGTAAAATGGTTTTGGAGAAAAGCAAATACTTTTTGTTAGTCAAATGCATAAAATGTAATCGAAACAAACAGAAATATCATGTTTGTTTGCCCCAGTTCCTCTAGCTTTCTCCCAAGAAAATACAAATGTATAGAGCTTGTGTCCAATGATGAACCAATTAGTGTCTCTACGGTACAAAATTAAATGTTCCCTGATAAAAAACCTTCAAAACACTAAAGTCCATCGATAATATCCAGAAAACACAAACACAGAGGCTTTCACAATATTTCGGTTTGAGTTAGCCAAAACATGACCGGATATTTCTGGTTTCATCAGTCATATCAGGACAAAGTGGTGTGGAATTCGTATGGAATGTACCGAGAAAATCACAGTACAAATGGTTTTGGAGAAAAGCAAAGTCTTTTCGTTAGGCAAGTGCATAAAATGTCATCTATATAAACAGAAATATCATGATTGTTTGCCGCAGTACCTCTTGCTTTCTCCCTAGAAATTACGAATGTGTGGAGCTGGTGTCTCCATGTGGAACCAATTAGTGTTTCCAAGCACAAAATTAAATGTTCCCTGATAAAAAACATTCAAAACAATAAAGTCCATCGATAATATCCAGAAAACACAAACACAGAGGCTTTCACAATATTTCTGATTCAGTTAGCCAAAACACAACCGGATATTTCTGGTTTCATCCAGTCGTATCCGGAAAAACGTTTGGAATTCGTATGCCATGGACCGAGAAAATCACAGTACAAATGGTTTTGGAGAAAAGCAAAGTCTTTACGTTAGTCAAGTGCATAAAATGTCATCTATACAAACAGAAATATCATGTGTGTTTTTTGCAGTTCCTTGAGCATTCTACCTAGAAAATATGATTGTGTAGAGTTGGGTCTCCACGTGGAACCAATTAGTGTTCCAAGAACAAAATTAAATGTTCCCTGATAAAAAACATTCAAAACAAAAAAGTCCGTGGATAGTATTAGGAATACACAAACACAGAGGCTGTAGCAATATCTGGGATTGAGTTAGCCAAAACACAACTGGATATTTCCGTTTCATCCAGTCATATCCGGACAAACTGTGTGGAATTCGTATGCAATGTACCGAGAAAATCACAGTACAAATGGTTCTGGAGAAAGGCAAAGTCTTTCGTTAGACAAGTGCATAAAATGTAATCTATACAAACAGAGATATCATGTCTGTTTGTCGCAGTTCCTGGAGCTTTCTGCTTAGAAAATACGAATGTGTAGAGCTGGTGTCTCCATGTGGAACCAATCAGAGATTCCAAGCAGAAAATTAAATATTACCTGAAAAAAACATTGAAAACAATTAAGTCCATGGATAATAACAGGAATACACAAACATAGAGGCTGTATCCATATCTGGGATTGAGTTAGCCAAAAGACAAGCAGATATTCCTGATTTCATCCAGTCATATCTGGAAAAACTTGTGTGGAATTCATATGCAATGGACCAAAAAATCACAGTAAAAAATGATTTTGGAGAAAAGCAAAGTCTTTTCGTTAGGCAAGTGCATAAAATGTCATCTATACAAACAGAAATATCATGTTTGTTTGCCGCAGTTCCTCTAGCTTTCTCCCTATAAAATACGAATGTGTGGAGCTGGTGTCTCCATGTGGAGCCAATTAGGGTTTCCAAGGTATAATAAAATGATCCCTGATAAAAAGCATTAAAAACAATAAAGTCCGTTGATAATATCCAGGAAACACAAACACAGAGCCTGTAACAATATCTGGGATTGAGTTAGCGAAAAAAAAAAAAAAACGGATACTTCCGGTTTCATCCAGTCATATTCAGATAAAGTGGTGTGGAACTCATACGCAATGGACCGAGAAAATCACAGTACAAATGCTTTTGGAGAAAAGCAAAGTCTTCTCGTTGGGCAAGTGTATAAAATGTCATCTATACAAACAGAAATGTCATGTTTGTTTGTCGCAGTTCCTCGAGCTTTCTGACTAGAAAATATGAATGTTTGGAGCTGGAGTCCACAAGATGAACCGATTAGTGTTTCAATATTACAAAATTAAATGTTCCCTGATAAAAACATTCAAAAAAATAAACTACATCGAAAATATCCAGAAAACACAACACTTAGGCTTTCACAATATTTCGGATTGAGTTAGCCAAAACACAACCGGATATTTCTGGTTTCATCCAGTCATATCCGGACAAAGTGGTGTGGAATTCGTATGGAATGTACCGATAAAATCACAGTACAAATGATTTTGGAGAAAAGCAAAGTCTTTTCATTAGGCAAGTGCATAAAATGTCATCTATACAAACAGAAATATCATGTTTGTTTGCCGCAGTACCTCTTGCTTTCTCCCTAGAAATTACGAATGTGTGGAGCTGGTGTCTCCATGTGGAACCAATTAGTGTTTCCAAGCACAAAATTAAATGTTCCCTGATAAAAAACATTCAAAACAATAAACTCCATCAATAATATCCAGAAAACACAAACACAGAGGCTTTCAAAATATTTCTGATTCAGTTAGCCAAAACACAACCGGATATTTCTGGTTTCATCCAGTCATATCCGGACAAACATGTGGAATTCGTATGCAATGGACCGAGAAAATCACAGTACAAATGGTTTTGGAGAAAAGCAAAGTCTTTATGTTAGTCAAGTGCATAAAATGTCATCTATACAAACAGAAATATCATGTGTGTTTTTCACAGTTCCTTGAGCATTCTGCCTAGAAAATACGATTGTGTAGAGCGGGTGTCTCCATGTGGAACCAATTAGTGTTCCAAGAACAAAATTAAATGTTCCCTGATAAAAAACATTCAAAACAAAAAAGTCCGTGGATAATATTAGGAATACACAAACAGAGAGGCTGTAGCAATAACTGGGATTGAGTTAGCCAAAACACAACAGGATATTTCTGGTTTCATCCAGCCATATCCGGACAAATTGCTGTGGAATTCGTATGCAATGGACCGAGAAAGTCACAGTAAAAATGGTTTTGGAGAAAAGCAAAGTATTTTCGATAGGCAAGTGCAGAAAATGTCATCGATACTAACAGAAATATCATGATTGTTTGCCGCAGTTCCTCTAGCTTTCTCCCTAGAAAATAAGAATGTGTAGAGCTGGTGTTGCCATGATGAACCAATTAGTGTTTAAACGGTACAAAATGAAATGTTCCCTTATAAAAACATTCAAAACAATGAAGTCCATCAATAATATCGAGAAAACTCAAATACAGACGCTTTTAAAATATTTCGGATTGAGTTAGCCAAAAGACAACTGGATATTTCTGGTTTCATCCAGTCATATCAGGACAAAGTGTTGTGGAATTCGTATGGAATGGACAGAGAAAATCAGAGTAAAAATGGTTTTGGAGAAAAGCAAAGCCTTTTCGTTAGGCAAGTGCATAAAATGTAATCTATACAAAAAGAAATATCATGTTTGTATGTCGCAGTTCCTCTAGCTTTCTCCCAGAAAATACGAATGTGTAGAGCTGGTGTATCCATGTGGAAAGAATTAGTGTTTCCAAGCACAAAATTAAATGTTCCCTGAAAAAAAAAACATTGAAAAATATAAAGTCCGTGGTTACTATCAGGAATACACAAGCACAGAGGCTTAGCAATATCTGGGATTGAGTTAGCCAAAAGAAAACTGGATATTACCGGATTCATCCAGTCATATCCGGACAAACTGGTGTGGAATTCGTATGCAATGTACCGAGAAAATCACAGTACAAATGGTTCTGGAGAAAGGCAAAGTCTTTCGTCAGGCAAGTGCATAAAATGTAATCTATACAAACAGAAATTTCATGTCTGTTTGTCGCAGTTCTCTTCCTATCTCCCTAGAAATTACGAATGTGTAGATCTGGTGTTTCCATGATGAACCAATTAGTGTTTCCATGGTACTAAATTAAATGTTCCCTGATGAAAAACATTCAAAAGAAGAAAGTCTGTTGATAATATCCAGCTAACAGAAACAGAGAGGCTGTAGCAATATCTGGAATTGAGTTAGCCAAAAGAAAACCGGATATTTCCGGTTTCATCCAGTCATATCCGGACAAACTGGTGTGGAATTCGTATGCAATGGACCGAGAAAATCACATTACAAATGGTTTTGAAGAAAAGCAAAGTCTTTACGTTAGTCAAGTGCATAAAATGTCATCTATACAAACAGAAATGTCATGTTTGTTTGTCCCATTTCCTCTAGCTTTCTCCCTATAAAATACAAATGTGTGGAGCTGGTGTCTCCATGTGGGACAATTAGTGTTCCAAGAACAAAATTAAATGTTCCCTGATAAAAACATTCAACACAATAAACTCCATCGCTAATATCCAGAAAACACAAACACAGAGGCTTTCAGAATATTTCTGATTCAGTTAGCTAAAACACAACCGGAGATTTCTGGTTTCATCCAGTCATATCCGGACAAAGTGTTTAGGAATTCGTATGAAATGGACCGAGAAAATCACAGTAAAAATGGTTTTATAGAAAAGCAAAGTGTTTTCATTAGGCAAATGCATAAAATGTCATCTATACAAACAGAAATATCATGTTTGTTTGCCGCAGTTCATCTAGCTTTCTCCATAGAAAATAAGAATGTGTTGAGCTGGTGTCCCCACGATAAACCAATTAGTGTTTCAAGGGTAC